>NC_133793.1:18328271-18415122 GCF_003597395.2 Chelonoidis abingdonii | reverse complement strand
CAACGTGGCCTCAGTCTTGGACTGGAGCATCTGGTGATATAATAATGCAAGATGATGATGATATATAACAATCTATTAATTTTCATCCAATACCATAATGTTCAAATGAATTATATTCTAAACTTTTTCTCTGCTAAAACTTGAACCCTGGTTTATTCCTGGCTCTGCACTGACACGTTGTGTGACCTTGGGCAAGTCACTTCTCTCCTCTGTGCCTCAGTTTCCCTTTCCTTCCCTTTGCTCTTTCTTCTATTTAGTCTGTAGCCTTTTAGTGCAGGACTTCTCTAACTCTGTTTCACTGTGCCAGATCTTAGTTATGGCCTCTGGGTACTATAATAGAAAATCACTCACTAGATGACTATCAAGAGCCAGAAGTGGTCATAACACAATAATAATCAGGTTCAGAGTGGTAGCCGGGTTAGTCTGTATCAGCAAAAACAATGAGAATCTTGTGGCACTTAGAGACTTACAAATTTATTTGCATAAGCTTTCAGGGCTAGAACCCACTTCATCAGATGCATGGAGTGGAGAATAACAGGAGCAGTATAAATATGAAAAGATGGGAGATGCCTTACCAAGTATGAGGTCAGTCTAACGAGACATTCAATTAAAGCAGAATACCAAGGAGGACAAAACTTATGAGTGGTAATGAGAGTGCCATTTCAAACGTTGACAGAAAGTGTGAGTTAACAGTAGGGGAAATTCAGTATTGGGAAATTAGGTTTAGGTTTTGTAATGACTCACCACTTTCAGTCTTTATTCAGGCCTAATCTCAGTGTCTGTTTGCAATTAATTCCAGTTCTGCAATTTCAAATCAGTTGGAGTCTATTTTTGAAGGTTTTTTGTTGAAGAATTGCCACTTTTAGGTCTGTTATTGAGTGACCAGGGAGTTTGAAGTGTCTTCTACTGGTTTTTGACTTATCATTCCTGATGTCAGATTTGTGTCCATTTTCTTTTGCATGAGACTGCCCAGTTTGCCCTGTCCTGTATTTTCCACTCCTGCATCTGATGAAGTGGGTTCTAGCCACGAAAGCTTATGCCCAAATAAATTTGTTAGTCTCTGAGTGCCAGAAAGACTCCCTTGTTTTAACAATAGTAATGTGATGTTCAATGTATTTTATTCATATTCATCATTGTCATTTCACAGAGATCTGCCTCTTTTGAATTTATTTTTTAAGATCTGCTCTAGTTCAATCACAAACTATTGGATTTGAAGCAGGAATTAATTCACAGAAGTCTACGGCCTGTTTAAACGTGGATGTCTAGACTATCACAGTGGTCCCTTCTGGCTTAAAATCTATCAATTATTGTCTCCTTCCTTCCATCGTGCCTTTCTCATTTCTGACCCTGTGGCTGCTCTCTAGCAATCATATAAGCAAACCGATCTCTTTGATATGAGCCGTACTCTCAGTCTCTCCTTTTTACTTTCTGTCACGATCCATTTCCAAATGCTTCCTGTCTATCGTCAGAATGGCATATGGCCCATCTGTGACTGCTACTTAGCAATAGCGCCAATGGGGAGATGGGACACTAGATGAAGAGTGCTTACAAAGAATTATTTAAGCTGGGTGTGGTCTCACTCACTTTTGCCTTCCTTCTGCAGCATGGGGCACGGTCACTTTGCTGATTTGAACTGAGTAAACGATGGATTCTCTGTAACTTGAAGTCTTTAAATCAAGAATTGAGGCCTTCAGTAATCAGCCAGAGGTTATGGGTCTATTACAGGAGGGAAGGGAGGTTCTGTGGCCTGTCATGTGCAGGAGGTCAGACTAGATGATCATGATGGGCCCTTCTGGCCCTAAAGTAGGAGTCTAAATTGCTAAACCAACAGCTTGTTAGCCATGTTGGGGGCACTTGAAATGTGGATGGGTTGCAGTGCCTCACGCACCACAGAGATTTGCCTCTGTATTGTTAATTCCTCAGCAAGTACACACATAGCCCCGTCCTGGTAAACTGAGGCCAATGGGCTTGGTCTTTGATCTCAGTAGGGTTGGGCTATTGTTTCAGACTACAGATATCTATGTAGGTAGCTAATGCCTCCAAGCAGGTAGACTCGGAGCACTCCACAACCAATGATAAAGTAACCTCCCTTCATCATGTGGGGTAAGGAGATGGAATTATCCCATGTTAAAGGGAGGGAACTGAGGCACAGAAACTGGATCTTCAGTGCTGCAAATCCCCGCTATATGTTCTAGGTATTTACACAGGCCTTTTCCTCGTGCACATCTCACAGTCATGAACAGACTTTAATGTCATAACACCCTTGTGAGGGGCGAGAAGTGTGATTTCCCTTTTTTTACCAGTGGGGACTGAGGAACGGCTGATTGATTTACGTAAATCCACAAGGAGTTTGACTTCATCGAGCTACAGCCCATTGACACCAGCGGGGATCTGGCCCCATTGACTCCATGGAGCTTGGTCATTTTCTGCCAGCTGAGAGTCTGGTCCATGGTATTTAACAGGTTTTCCTAGCCTGCTTGTGGGTTTGGAGATACAAGTCCCATTATTTTTGGTTTAAACTTCAACTCGGTCCTAGTCTCAGTGCACATGCATGTCAGGGCAAAGCCAGGACTGAGCTAAGGTTCTGAGGGCCAGCAAGTGCCTTTAACCAAGATCAGCCTTCGTCTCTGTGCAGGAATCAGCTGGTTCAGTGTTATGCCCTGATGGTAACCAGCCCTGTTCTCTCCTCCCTGTGGTGTGTGTTCCTGCTGCATGGAATGAGTGTTTCAGAGTGCATGTGTGTGCTGTCTGTTGTTTGGGTGTATGTTGGGTGTATGGTTTTGTGTGTGTTGTGTCGCGCGATAGGGATGGAAAGTGCAAGCTGCTTTGTGATGCACTGAGACAGCTCAGCTCTGTCCCAGGACTGGCCTGGCAGGTCGAATATAGTAGAAATACCAGAGCTCTGAAGAGGCAGGCCTGGCTGGCAAGGTCAGGATGTGGCATTCAAAGAGGGTGTGTGGGTGGTGTGATTGAGCAGAGGCCAGACTGAGGAGCATTGTCAGAGGTGTGTGTTTGTGGGTAGGACAGCAATGACAGAAGGTTGTTAGCTCGTTATTGTGATGTATTGGCAGAGCTGGGGAGCAGTTCTGGGACAGGAATACCAGGGGTAATGCAAGTCAGGACTGAGGCATGTCACCAAAGCTGTGAAAGGAGCCAATCCTGGGATAGAAGAGGGATTGTGGGTCAGGACTAATGGGCTTCATCAGAGATGTGGGGGCAGGGGTGAGAGACCAAAGCTGGGACAGCAGGGGCTGCAGATCAGGACTGAGGGGCAATGATAGAACTGTGCATGGATGGGGGGAGCTCAGGGTGCTGCAGACCAGGTTTGAAGTGCATGAGTAGAGTTGTGTTGGGGGGAACCCAGGGCTGCGATAACAAGAGGTTGCCGGCTGGGACTGAGATGCATCATCAGACCTGTGTGTGTGAGAACCCAGAGATGGAACAATGGAGGGGGCTGTGGGTTAAGATTCAGGGCATCGGCAGGGCTGGGGTTCATGGGCAGGACAGCAATGCCTGTCACAACCCAGGTACATTGCCTGAGCTCTGTCACTGAGGCCTAGAAACCTAGAATTGTCTTTTGCTCACCACACCTGTCAGGTTGTCTTTGCTAACCTAGTGGGAATCTGAGGTTTGTTTACATGTCAGTTTCATTGCAGTCATCCCTCCCCCTTACATTCCCTCCCTACCTGAGGGCCTGATGGAATTTACAAAGGAAGGGATCACTGTTCACAGGGGCTGGGAATGAACGGTTTGACCCCTTTCACTTTAACCATCGGGGGCTACTTGACATAGGAACAGACCCGCCCCTTCCATTGTCTAACTTTAATTAATGCCTCTGACTTTCTTTTCTAATCAGTTGCGGCTGGACTTCCACTGAGACCTGCATTTCCAGGCAGCTTTTCCATTCTAATGGCCCATGATGGGACCCATTAAAATAATGAGTAACTTTTTGTTTCTGCCACTGGCTCATAATTCCTTGAGAGGTTTGTTACATCTCCAGCCAATACCCAGCTCTCAGCTGGGTTTAACATTCCTCAGAGTGTTTGATTAAGGCAAGTGAAGTTTTAATGACCTGTGTGTCCCCCTGTACATCTCTATAGAGTCACAGGTGCTGCGTGCCTAATTGGAGAGATTTCTTTTTAATAGGTGTGTTGCTAATCGGGGTGGTTTTAACAAGCACACAATGAAGTAGCTTTTATTTTTTTTTAATTATATTTTTCTGAGCAAAGCATCAGTGAAATTAACTTGTTCCAAGTGAAATTGATCAGGGGTCCTGCAAATGGGGCATCTGTCACAGATCTGTGAGCAGACCTATAAAAACAGCTGCATCCTTAAGGTCAAGCACCTTATGCACCCTGGACAGACTTTATTGCCACTTCTCTGATCAGTCACCAGGGACCAACAGAGCACTTGTTAAAGTCTATCCCCTTGTCACTGCTGCCCTTAGTCACACTGTGAGGCTCGTCACCTCTAATTCCCACCTGCTTTGACTGTGAAATTAGCTGCAGAGTGAGGAATGTTCCTTAGTTACCAAAAATCAGGCTACATCTTTCAATTTGATGCCTTTGACTGTGACATGTCCCCATTCAGCAGTTCCTGCCCATTGAAGTCCACTTTCCATGGGGATGGGTCCATTAGTAGTAGATTGGATAAGGGGAATGGAAACACCACTAGCCAGGTGGCTGGAGAGATGATCAGACAAATGAACAGCGTGAAAGGCAGAGTCACAGAAGTGAAGACAGACAATTTCCCAGACTAATGGGTAGATCACTGGATGGACAAAGAGCAGAAGGAGGAAAAAATGGGCAGACATCTTGATGGCCAGATAGGCAGCAAAAAAAGACAATTAGATAAATGGACAAAATATTATACAGATGGATGGATGGATACATAGATAAAGAGATGATTAGGTAGATCAATGGGGATACATGTGCATATGTTCTCTCCTGCTGGCCTCACTCCCACCCTCCCCAATTATGCGGTGTGCTGCATAAGTACCCTGAGGTGATCATTTCTCTGGGTCAGAACCCAAAAGTTTGTTCATACTCCATGCCTATTGTCCCTTAACGTGACTTGTGAGCCTGCCATTAAGGACGTCAGTTGGTGTGGTCCACAGCAGTGGTTCTCAGATTAGAGCCGCCACTTGTTCAGAGAGAGCCCCTGGTGGACTAGGCTAGTTTGTTTAAATGCCGCGTCTGCAGGTTCGGCCGATTGCAGCTCCCACTGGCCACAGTTCACCGCTCCAGGCCAATGGGGGCTGCAGGAAGCAGTGGCCAGTATGTCCCTCGGCCCATGCCACTTTCCGCAGCCCCCACTGGCCTGGAATGGTGAACTGTGGCCACTGGGAGCTGCAGTCGGCCAAACCTCTGGACACAGCTGGTAAACAAATTGGCCTGGCCTGCCAGGAGCTTTTCCTGAACAAGTAGTGGCCCTAGTTTGAGAACCGCTAGTCCACAGGATTGTGGTTTTCATGTGGCTGCTTGTCCAACTAATGACAAGCAAATGACTAGGGCTTTGAAATTCAATTCTGGATTCTGAAACTCCCCACCTTTATTGGGGGTGTTTGGATCTAAGCTTCTTTGGTCTCACTTCCTGAAGTCCAGGAAGCTTCATTCAGGCCCATTGCTGCTATGAATTAGACTGAGACCACCAAGTGAGTCACAGAGGCCTGGACAGAGCTCTAAGACAGTGGCAATGCACAGCTGCTGCCAGTGATGCAGATGACCCCCTGGATACACCAAGCAGAGGTGCATTTAGCATCAGCCAGTTGCAGGTGCTGAACTGTGGAGCACAATTGTGCCTGGACATTAAAGGTACAGGGGAGAAATCAGGAAGACATTGGAACATCAGGCTAGATCATCACACTCATTTTCACCAGCTAACTTGGGTGTCCTCAGTGGATCATCACACTCATTGACACCAGCTGAGGATCTGGCTTCAGCTGCCTGTTACACAGCAAATCACAATTCACATGCACAGAGCAGTCACACATGAATACTAACCAAGCATTCGTTTCCCAACACGCACACACTGATACACATGCAGGCACAGAGGGAGACACAGATACACACACATACAGAAACACACATAAGCATACACACACACACACAATACACATAAGGAGGTGCACATATAAGGATCCCGACACACAGTATCCCTGTAACACGTGCAGAGGGCTTTCTTTTTCAGTTTTTACCAAATTTTACTGAAAATTTCCCAGATTTTCCAAAATCTACATTTTTTACCAATTTTCACTTGAATTTTGCACCTCTCAAGTACGTGAAAATACTGATTACATCAAGAAACTCTAGTACATTACATCAGGTAGATGTTTATGTTAATAATACATTAGTTTCTGCTAAATTACGGCAATGTAGTAGAAGATCCACACACACAAAACATGCACGTGCATATGTGTATGTACTGTTCATGAAATAAATCACAGCATTAAACTGCTTTTACTTTCTATTTGTGGTTTTTCTCGGTTCTCCCACCTTCCAATATTAACCTCAATATTTACCCAGAAACTGTGAGGTTAATTTATTTGCATTGATTTTTCAGCTGCTTTTTTAAATTTTTATAATAAACACTGATAAATTTCCAGGAAATGTTTAACAATATATTTTTTTTAAAAATGAAAACAAAGGGCCTTGCACGTACACCACCAAATACAACAATCATTCCCTGGTTCACACACCTCATTTCACCTGTCCTCCCACTGAAACATGTGAGGTCATTTATTTCCCCACCCATATATTCCCATTAATTCACATATGTAATTTTATAATTTAATTTTCCATTCAATTTAATTTACAAGACTGTCAAGCGTAAACATATGTGCATCAATGGAATTCCTCCTGATTTATGTCAAGCAGTCCCAGTTCCCATATTTTCAATGTATCTCACCAGAACCTGAGCAAGTGTAAACCAGAATAAATTAATTCATTTCCTCATCCCTAACCCACTGCTGGCTCTAATGCCCGTTAAATGGTATAGACCCCTTTTTCTCATCCACTAGGACTCACTGCCCCATTCCCACTGCTGAGGAGGTGCCTTTATATGACAGCAGCACCCATGGTACAAGTAGCACGAGTCACACAGCTGTATGAAGGTTCAGGGCCCTCAGGCCGGTAAATGATACGTTTTCTTGGGCAAAGCAGTGTCACTTGCATTCCTCCCTTATTTCAGGGCCATAGCAGCAGAGTGTGCTGTCATCCGCGAGGCAAGGCTTTGGGATGGCCTCCACGCTGCTTGTTTATAAAGCCATTGGGCACTTACTGCAACATCCAACACATGACAATGGCTTGAGATCAGATCCCCGTCTATAGGTCTGCCTGTTTAGCTAACCCTGTTATTGTGGTGTCTGTTTCCTTCTTACCTGATACAAAGTAGTCTTTATTTTGAAGTTCAAAGAATGGAGTAGGCATCAAGACTAGGATTCTCAAGGAGGCCTGTAACAGGGTGTAGTCCTGCAGCACACCCCCTTATGGTGTAGCACTGAAGTCAACCTGCCTCAGTTTCCCTCTTGGGTTTTCAATGATTCTCTCATCTTTTAGCACAGTTCGGTTACAGAGGTGACTCAGCCCTCTAGCTAAACCTTCTGCCCCATCCCTTCTGATGCAATCAAAGTCCAAAGGAAAACACTAATCTTCCATCCTAAATCTGTGATGGGCCCACAACAGCCTTTGGCCCATCTCTTCCCTGTTCCTTGTCATGGACAATTCCCACTCTGAAACATTAGCGTCCAAAGATGGGGTATCAGCATGAATCCTCTAAGTTTAATCACCAGCTTAGAACCTGTAGCGCTGCTGCCACCAACCAGGAATTCCAGTGCCTGGTACAACTCTGGCCCCCAAAACTTGCCGGAGAACCCCAAGACCCAGACCTCTCTGGATTTACCCAAGGAAAGTAAAACCTTTCCCCCACCATTGCCTCTCCCAGGCTTCCCTCCCTGGGTTACCCTGGAAGATCACTGTGATTCAAACTCCTGATCAACAAAAACAGAAGAGGAAAATTCACCTTCCGTCCTCCTTCTCTTTCCCTCTCCCAGACTCTCCCTGAGAGAGACAGTAATCCTGACACAGAGAAAAATTAGCCTTTCTCTCCCCCTTCCCTCCTTTCTCCCACCAAATTCCCTGGTGAATCCAGACCCTGTCCCTGGGGTCTCACACGAGTATAAAAAAACATCAGGTTCTTAAACAAGAAATTTTAATTAAATAGAGAAAAACAGTAAAATTATCTTTGTAAATTAAAATGGAATAGGTACAGGGTTTTTTAGCTATAGACACTGGAATACCCTACAGCCTAAGTATTCAAATACAAATTAAAATCCTTTCAGCCAAATACACATTTAAACTCTTCCAGCCAAATGCACATTTGCAAATAAAGAAACAAACATAAGCCTCTTCGCACTATTCTACCTCGTACTTACTATTTTGACTCTATAAAACCTGTATCAGGGGAGACTGGAGAGAAACCTGGTTGCACGTCTGGTCCCTCTGAGCCCCCAGAGTGAAACAACAACCAAATTCTAAACAGCACACACAGAAACTTCCCTCCCTCAAGATTTGAAAGTATCCTGTCCTCTGATTGGTCCTCTGGTCAGGTGACATTCAGGCTTACTGAACTTGTTAACCCTTATAGTCAAAGAGATATAAAGTAAGTACTTCTGTGCTATTAACTTTTTTTATCTGTTTATGACACAGCTTCCAGCCCTCCGGGGTTCTGGTTAATCCCCTTCCTCCTTAATATCAGGGGCTGCTGCCCTCTACAAGGGTGGTAGCATGAGGGAACCCACCCAATGATAGGGGCACTGGTGGACTCTGTTCAGGCTCTGAAAGCTTAAATCACTCAGGGATCTAGGCACACTGGCAGTGAGTGGCTGGAAGGGAGTGCCTGGCCCAACTTCAACACTACCCTCTGCTATGGCCCTGGTCCTGGAAAAAGAACTGTCCCCACTGTAGCCACAAGCTGACCCAATTCTCCTCCCAAGCCTCTTCCTATATCTCTGCCTCCTTCTGGGTCCCTTGGGACAGGGTGATCCCAGCTTCTGTCCTAGGACTATGTTCGCTTCTGTCAGGCCTTGCCCAGTGCCCAGCTTCCCTTGGGAGAGGACTCCACAGCCCTCCTCATGGTCCTGTGCCTGGTCCTCACCGACTTCGCAGTTAACCCTCCAACAGCATTCAGGTTCTGCCCAGACAGCCTCCCTCTCAGCTCACTCCCAGACTAAGCCCCTTCACTGAGTCACACAGTGTTATGTGGTGGGATTTGTAGTCACCTAGCTAAAATACCTGAGTGCACATCCTCCATTGTTTGGGAACAATTATATCATAGAATCATGGAATCATAGAATATCATGGTTGGAAGGGACCTCAGGAGGTCATCTAGTCAACCCTGCTCAAAAGCAGGACCAACCCCAACTAAATCATCCAGCCAAGGCTTTGTCAAGCCTGACCTTAAAAACCTCTAAGGAAGGAGATTCCACACCTCCCTAGGAACCCATTCCAGTGCTTCACCCACTCCTAGTGAAAAAGTTTTTTTAATATCCAACCTAAACCTCCCCCACTGCAATTTGAGACCTTTACCTTTGTTCTGTCATCTGGTGCCTTGAAAACAGTCTAGTCCATCCTCTTTGGAATCCCTTTCAGGTAGTTGAAAGCAGCTTCAAATCCCCCCTCATTCTCTCTTCTGCAATTAAACAATCCCAGTTCCTTAGCCTCTCCTCATAAGTCATGTGCTCCAGCCCTCTAATCATTTTTGTTGCCCTCCGCTCTTCCAATTTTTCCACTATCTTCTTGTAGTGGGGTCCAAAACTGGACACAGTACTCCAGATGAGCCTCACCAATGCCAATTAGAGGGGAATGATCACTTCCCTCATCTGCTGGCAATGGCCCTACTTTTACAGCCCAAAATCTGTTAGCCTTCTTGAAACAAGGGCACACTGTTGACTCATATCCAGCTTCTCATCCTGTACCCTAGTCCTTTTCTAGAACTGCTGCCTAGCCATTCGGTCCTAGTCGTAGCAGTGCCTGAGATTCTTCTTCCTAAGTGCAGAACTCTGCACTTGTCCTTATTGAACCTCATCAGACTTCTTTTGGCCCAATCCTCTAATTTGGTTAGTCCCTCTGTGTCCTATCCGTAACCTCGAGTGTATCTACCACTCCTCCCAGTTTAGTGTCATCTGCAAACTTGCTGAAGGTGCAGTCCATGCCATCCTCTAGTTCATTAATGAGTATATTGAACAAAACTGGCCCCAAGACCGACCCTTGGGGCACTCCACTTGAAACCAGCTGCCAACTAGACATGGAGCCTTTGATCACTACTCGTTGAGTCCAATGGTCTAGCCAGCTTTCTATCCACCTTATAGTCCTTTCATACAGTCCATACTTCTTTAATTTGCTAGCAAGAATACCGTGGGGGACCATATCAAAAGCTTTGCTAAAGTCAAGGAATAACGTGTCCACTGCTCTCGACTTATCCACAGAGCCAGTTATCTTGTCATAGAAGGCAATTAGGTTAATCAGGCATGACTTGCTCGTGCTGAATTCATGCTGACTGTTCCTGATCATTTTCCTCTCCTCTAAGTGCTTCAGAATTGACTCTTTGAGGACATGTTTCATGACTTTTCCAGGGATTGAGGTGAGGCTGACTGGCCAGTAGTTCCCCAGATCTTCCATCTTCCCTTCTTTTAAAAATGGGCACTACATTAGCCTTTTTCCAGTCATCTGGAAACTCCCCCAATTGCCATGAGTTTTCAAAGATAATGGTCAATGGATCTGCAATCACATCCGCCAACTCATTTAGCATCCTCGGGTGCAGTGTATCCGGCTCCATTGACTTGTGCTCATCCAGCTTTTCTAAATAGGCCTGAACCACTTTTTTCTACACAGAGGGCTGGTTACCTCCTCCCCATGCTGTGTTACCCAACGCAGTAGTCTGGGAGCTGACCTTGTTTGTGAAGACACAGGCAAAAAAATCAATGAGTACGTTAGCTTTTTCCATATCCTCTGTCACTAGCTTGCCTCCCTCATTTAGTAAGAGGCCCACACTTTCCTTGACTTTCTTCTTGTTGCTAACATACCTGTAGAAACCCTTCTTGTTACTCTTAACATCCCTTTCTAGTTGCAACTCCAATTGTGATTTGGCCTTCCTGATTTCATTCCTGAATGCCTGAGCAACACTTTTATACCCCTTCCTGGTCATTTGTCCAAATTTCCACTTCTTGTAAGCTTCCTTTTTGTGTTTAAGATCAGCAAGGATTTCACTGTTAAGCCAAGCTGGTTGTCTGACATATTTACTATTCTTTCTACACATCAGGATGGTTTGTTCCTGCAACCTCCATAAGAATTCTTTAAAATACAGCCAGATTTCCTGGACTTATTTCCCCCTCATATTATTTGTTATATCCTTGGGGGCAGCCGGTTTAGGAAGAAATCACTTGAGGCCAGACAGCAGACAGCTAACAAAACTACCATTTATTTACAGACACAGAGCTCATCTAACCGGCCGAAACTGGCTAGGCTATCCCCTAATAATCTAACTCAGTTGCCATGGGAACAAAAACGATGACAACCAAATACACAACATATTCCTCCCCTCCAATAAGAACATCCTGTAAATAAAACACACACTAGACTAGAGAAGAAGGGTAGACTGCCTCCATTCCTGGCTAAAACCTGGGGATTATTTTGCCCCATACATGTGGGTTCGCCCTAGCTAAAGATCCAGCCAATGAGGAGGCCTTCTGTCTCTAGGTGGATTACGGCGAACTCCTGGTATTGTTGCACCCCAAAGCACCATGGGCTCCTGGTCCGCAGCACGAACAGATGAGGAGATGGTATCAGTTCGTGCTCGGCAAAGGTGTATCTCAGCCGCCGGCAGTAATGGAGGAGAACAGTCAGAAACAGGTGATTCGTGATTTGGTGTCTCACAAGAAAAGGTGAAGTCAGACCACTCAATTGCAGATGTGTCCTGAGGATTGGCATGACCTTGCAACAGCTGATCTACATGTCGCCACCAGGTAAGATTCTGTGCAGTCCGGACTGTGTAGAAAACAGGTCCTGTTTGAGTGATGATCATGGCAGGGACCCATTTAGCTCTGGAAGTATAATTCTGAGCCAAAACTAGCAGTCCCGGGCTAAAGGTTCATTCTTTTGCTCTGGTTGGCCGTCTGATGACTTGATATTGCTGCTGATGTTGCACAATTTGTCGGGGTTCAGAAGGTTTCAGCAGATCCAAGCAAGTGCGGCAGCTGTCGTCCCATCATTAGAAAGGCCGGGAAGCCGGGTCGTAGCATGAGATGTTTCTGTAGGAAGTAAAGAAGGTATCAGAAATGCTTTTGAATGGAGTTGTTGTCCCGTTGCTGATTTCAAAGCGTGTTTATTGTCTGCACAAATCTTTCAGTTATCATTGTGGATGGATGATATGGGCTGACTGATGTAGTGTATCTCATTTGCCTTCATAAAATTTTGAAACTCCTGAGACGACTGCGGTCCGTTGTCACTCACAAGTTGTTCTGGCAGACCTAAACGATTAAAGAGTCTCCGTAGTTTTTGATAGTACTCTCTGCAGTAAGTGGACTGCAATTATAGAGACTCTGGCCATTTAGAATGGGCATCTACTGCCATCAAGAACATGCTTCCTTCAAGGGGCCAGTGAAGTCAATGTGAATACGTTGCCATGGTTTTTCAGGCCAGTCCCATGGTGTAGGGGTGCCCATTGAGGTACATTTCCTCACACCTGACATGACATACAAGCTTTGCCTTCTCTTCATAGCAACTGTCCAATCCAGGCCGCCAAAAAATAGCTTCGTGCAATTTCCTTCATGCGAACTATTCAACAGTGATGGAATGTACTGTTCTAACATATCTGTGAACTCAAGTGGTGGTGGAATAATGACACGTCTCCCCACAACAAACAACAGATTGGACCGATACTCTGTCCTCCTGGACATGTAGGTAACAAGGTCGGGTGAGAACCAGAAGGTTTGTTTGAGATTTCTCATGCATCACCAGGTCCATAACTTTGGACAATACTGGGTCAACGTGAGTTGCCTCTTTAACCTGAGTAGCAATGATGGGTGATTCTCTATCTGTTCAAAGTAGAAGATTTCCTTTTGGGCACTATCTTGTGTTTGACCGGTGTCAAGTTAGACTCAGAACTTACAGTTTGTCACACCACTCTGTTTGATTGCACAGCACTCTGCTAATAACACCCAGATAATGTGAGCACCATGCAAGACACAAACTATCTTATTTATACAGATAAAAGGGCGAGAACTTAACAAGATAAACAAACGAAGCAAGAAATCTGATAAGTTTACCTGGGCTAGGTTTGCATATCTTATTCCTTACTAACTATTACCGATTTCTTGTTAATGTTTCGCCATTAGCACCCTTGTTTATGCCTAATGTTTCTTTTCCTGGCACCTGTATTTCAACATTTCTTATTTCTGCTTAAAGGTACATACAACATTTATTTAATCATTCTTATTTTTACAATATAATTCATTCTACTTTCACAATCCCCCCTTTTCGTCAAGCTTTCGCCATGACCAACATTTTATTGGGTTCCACATATTATCCATTCTTTAATTATTTGTTCACAGTGATATTCAAAATCATCATATAGCACTCTGTTCTGGGGCAGTCACCTGCGTGGCAATGTCTTACACCATTTTGGATGCAACAGGAGATTAACTGAAGACATACAAAAATCATTAGGATTCCAAACAGCATCGTCAGGGCTCCCTGAAACACCAGTTTTCTATGCCAGAGAAATTGACAAGTTACTTAGCCACTTTCCATAAAGAACTTGGCTTACATTGGGAAGATATGTGATTTGTTCTAATGGCTATAGCGATCTAATTACCTCATTGGTATCGTCGCTATCAACACATAATATGTTTTCCAGTGAGAGCACAGGTCCCTCCTTTGGCTGCCAGCACAAAAGCCTGACGGTTTTGGAGGGCCACCTGTCAGATCGCCCCCTGTTTTTTTGGCCAAGGTCTTAAACTTTCTCCAGTTTTATTTACCATATTTTAACTACTGCTTGTAACCTCAGAAGCCTTTTGCCTGGTGTATTACTCCCCCGAGTGGGATAAAGGAACTGCGAATAACCTCTTCCCAGGTGTCACTACTGTTCCACATTTGTATTAAACGGACATGGTCCTCCAGTGAGGTCTGGGGAATTGAGTGGGATAGCCAGGACCAGGAACACCAGTTTTTGAGATTGGGCTGGGATGTGGCTGCCAGACCCAGCATTTAGAAATAATAAAGGTCTGAGCTAAGCCACACATGCTGCTGGATAAAAGAATTGTCACTGTGGACTCAGACCTAAGCACACACAGTCAGAACAGGCACCACCAGAGGCGCATGTTGGAGGCAGAGCCCTTCTGGTTCTGACCAACTCAACTGAGGAACTGCAGTCCAGTTTAATGTCCCACCAGACAGCAGCACTAGGCTCACTACTGCTTCCTCTTGGGCCTGCTTAGGGTTGCCAGAAGCAGACAACAACCTACGAAAACGTAAATTGTAAGGTATCGCAGGCTGTTCTTCTAATCTCTCTTTCTGGAATCACAAACTGACTCCTGCATGTTTTGAGGTGATGATTAGGTCGCTGGGGGTAGTGAATTCTTACACTGCGAAGCATGTATCCAACTCTGAGGCCACGTCCATATGACGCGCCGCTATCAGCGCGTGTAAATCGATTGCTCAGAGGATCGAATAATACGGCGTCTCATCTAGACGCGATATATCGACTCCAGAGCGCGCTAGATCAATTCCGGAATTCCACCAACCGCCCAACGGAGTTCCGGATTCGACATGGACAGCCCGCGGACATCGATCCTGTGGGCTAAGACGGGTGAGTAAATCGATTTATAGATATTTGATTTCAGCTACGCTAATCTCAGTAGCTGAAATTGCGTATCTAAATCGATTTTATCTCATCGTGTAGACCTGGCCTGAGATGCCAACAGTTTAAACAGCCATCTGGGTAGTAAGCAGTGCTGATGATTCTTTGATGTTTCTTTAAGTCCCTTTACTACTTTTCCTTACTCTGGTATAAACAATCGGCCTTGCACACCTTATCTTTTCTGAATGCATGCGTTTCCTATTTACACAAACAATGAGAATACAAATCAGCGTATTTATATCGAACAAAAAGCATGCAAATTAAACCTTGCTTAAGTTTTTTACAATTAATAACCGAGACAATTTTACATTGAGACCAGGCGCTTCAATGTTTCTCTAATTTAACTACATATAGACACAATAGAGAAACCTGTCTTTTAATACCTAAATCTTAAAACAAAGAGTAGAGAGGGCCCAATTTGTAATGCATATGAAAACAGAATCTTATAGTCCCAGGCGTCTTAACACACAAGGGATCTGAAAAAGAAAACAACAGCTTTATTGCGGCTGCTTTGGAGCCCTAATAGATTTTGATTCAGTCAGCAGGTCATTTTGCATTTCTTTTATCCCTTTCTACAAATACACACTGCAACATGTCCCTAGGGAAAGCAACATTCTCCTTCTAATTACGCGAAAACTTTTTATTTTTTTAAACATTAACCAATGTCAAATTTTTGCATAAGGTGACAGTCTGATTACATAAGCCATTTAAGGCTCAATGTTTTTAACATTGCTTCTGTTGTTTGTCCACCATCATCTCTGCTATTGCTTAGAGGGTCACTGTTAATTCTTATTCTTTCATACAGCTTTATCTGCTATTGTTACAAAAAAACCAACCACAAACAAAAGACATTCAGAACTCTCCGTATTCTCCTGATTTGACTGCCTATTGCAGCATGACTTGGTCTTATCTTTACAAAATTAAAATGTTTATAATAAAGTTACCCTTAAGGATTAAATGCTAAGTCTCAAAGCCAAACAGCACTAAGTTTATTCTGTGTCTTGCAAAAAGGTCTGTCAGTTTGCCAACTTTGAATTAAAGAGTCAATGAATTTTAAGTGGCATAAAAACAAAAATAAAACCAAATTAATCTTACACTACAAAAAGGAGTTTTACAAACAGATGTGCTGGTTTTAGATTCTTAGAACTTTACATATTTCACAGACATAGATACATACACATTTTCTTATCTCTTAACATTCTTTACACTGCTTTGTTTTTACATAGCTGTATATATATTTGATATTTACAGGCATTCTTCTGGAAAAGGGCCCATTTTCCCCTCAAAATGGCTGCAAAGAAACCAAGATGACCTCAAATGTCAAAGTTAGACTCAGGA
Source organism: Chelonoidis abingdonii (assembly GCF_003597395.2). Lineage (NCBI taxonomy): Eukaryota > Metazoa > Chordata > Testudines > Testudinidae > Chelonoidis > Chelonoidis abingdonii. Next base: position 18,398,871 of record NC_133793.1, on the reverse strand, counting down.
CTCCAGTTTTGTCAGACACTTTGTTTTTATGCAAACAGCGCTCTGCTAATAACACCAGATAATGTGAGCACGCATGGCAAGACACAAACTAATCTTATTTAATACAGATAAAAAGAGCGAGACTTAACAAGTAACAAAGGAAGCAGAATCTGATAAATTTCTGGGGGCTAGGCATGCATATCTTAATTTCCTTAGTAGCAATTAACTGATCTTCTGTTAATGTGCCATGGGAACAAAACATTAACAAACCAAATAACTACAACATTATTCTCTCAGGGGATTCTGCCCATCAGTTTCCCTGAGGAGTCAAAGTCCATCCACTTTTGTCCCTACTAATATCTTTTCATGTTTGTTGAGCAGCAGATCAAGAAGAGCTCTGCCCTAGTTGGTCCTCAGCACTTGCACCAGGAAATTGTCCCCTACATTTTCCAATTTTAACACAGTTTCCAATGCACCACTGTGACCCATTGAAGTCACAGGCCCTGATGGCCTCTCACTCACTGGGTAAGTGAGGAGGTGAATGGTAGTAGTGTACACCTAACTCCCACAAAGAGGCTGGTAGGAGAGACTTTGGTGCCTAGTTCCAGCAGAGTGTTCAGGACAGAGAATCCTGAGGCCAGGGATCATACCTCTGCTCATCATTTCCTACTGGCTAATGGACTGGCTCCTCGCTCAGCGCTGGCTTTTGGGAATCCCGTCTTAGGTGCTGGAGGACTGGTCTACACTGAGAAATTTGCTCTAAGGGGGTGTGATTTCTAAAGTGCCTAAGGCTGTGCATTAATTGGTCTGGGGGCTAGATTCAGAGGGTTTGGGCATTGCAATGCTCTGCATCACACACCTAAGGCTTAGGCAGAGAGAATCACTTGGATTTGCAAACCTGGAGTTTGTGCCCAGGCTCCCTATGCAATGGAAGGGAGAGATGAGATAAGCGGCTGCTTGCCTAAGCTAGCCAATGGGAGATGCCGAGGAAGAGAAGTGTGTCCTGAGCCCCATCACTCACAGGGAGTTGGGTCTGAGTCTGGGCTGAAGAGAGGCACCTCTCCTGCTTCTGAGTCCAGCTGTGAACTCTCTCTTGGCATTAGTTGCCTACTCCATTTTTGTAAAGGGCCCCAGGGAAGGAAAAAGAACAAGAACATCCTTCGAAAGGAGAAGAGATATGAGCAGGGCTTAGCCACTCTGCGATGAGTTCCCAAGCCACTGGCTACGGGATAGTCTAATGTGGGGCTCTCTCAGTCTCTCCGTGAAGCTGTTCCACTTGGATTACATAATTCAGAATCGTTGTGCTAAAGAGGCAAAAGGCACAAGGGGAGTCAGCTGTAGCCTGGGGTTAGGGCACTCACTCAGATGATGGGAGCCCTAGCATCTAGTCCCTTTGCTCCAATTCTCTTGTTAGTTATGAATTAGAACAGCTTCAACAGGAGAGATTGAGGCCACACCCCCAATCAGAACATCTCAATGGGTAGGGTAGGGGGGAACTTGAGCCACAGCCTCTCACATCCCAGATGAGTGCCCTAACCACTACGCTAAAAGATACAAGGAAGACTCTTCTTTTTTTCCCACCCCCACTTTGTGTGATCTCATGTGAGGAGTCCAATCCGATAAACGGTCTCTGAGCCTGTCTATGGGATCAGGCCCCACAGCTGAGTTAGGCAGAGGAATGCCTATTTTCCCCTGATTCCTGAATCACATTCTGGCATAGTGGTCTGGACGCCTAGAGGGAAGCAGCTGTGTACATGCCCAGAGGCAGAAACATAGGGGTCTAGGGATCTTTTCTTTCAAAAATACAGGTGACGTAATTTTAGGTGCATACAGAGTTTGGTGGCAGTTGAGCGTGGTTTTTCTGAATCTGAGTGGTACCTGATCTTGGGATTTAGATATCTAAAGTGGAAGTTAGGCACCAAATCCCCTTTTTTATTCTCGCACCTAAATAACTTTGAAAATCTGGCCCTAAAAAGTAATCTATGGGTCTGATCCCCAGCTCACTAAAATGAATGAGCATCTTTCCAGTGAATTCAATGGGCTTTGAATCAGTCCCTCTGTGGATATTACTAATTCACATTTAGGCTCCAATCCTGCAAACACTATTTATGTGCTAAATTTTACTACTGCTTCCAACCATCGGATGGCAAAAATCCATGAAAGTCAGTATGTACAGCTTTCCTCTGGGTGTCTTCTTAGGGAAAGGACCCAGAATATCTATAGCTGCTCTCTGAAATGGAACCTCAATGATGGGGAGTGACTGGAGAGGGGCTTTGACCTGCTCTTGGGGTTTTCCCATTCTTTAGCAAACCTCACAAGACTGGACATAGGTAGAAACATCCTTGCCCATTGACTCCCAATGAAATGACTTCCCCAAACAGTCTTTGGTTCTGTTCACTCCAGCATGGCCACTAGGATGATTGTGGACTAAGCTCAAGAGCTTTACCCAGTACCTAGCTGGAACTACCAACTGTCTCTGAGGATGCTGGTCCTCCTGTGCCCACCAGAAAGAGTTTCCTTGTATAAAAGTCCTTTTTCTGCAACAAATCAGGACCTATTAGAAGAGCTGAAAGGTGGTGGGGTTGCTCCATGCTGCCATTCAAGCTCTCTTGAGCCTTTCATCTGCTTTCTGCTCTGTCTGGAACTGTTCCATTGACACTGGAGACAACAGTTCCTTACTGGATTGTAGACTAGGTCTTGGTCCCTCTGGAAGTGATGTAGGTGATGGGGTTGTTTCTGTTGACTGTGAACCACTTTCAGCTGGTGCACTAGGTTGTATTTCAGGCTCTGGCTGAGCCTCTTGTTCAGGTTTAGCTGCTCCTGCCAGTCCATTCTCGGTGGTGCACTCTGGCGGAGTTGCAGATGGCGCTGCAAGTGCTGGATTCAGTGCTGGCAATGGTTCTGGTGCTGGTTTCTCCATCAGTTCCAGTTCTGGGACTGGTTCTTGTTGGGTCTCTGGGACTGGATCTACTACTGCTGTCACAAGCGTTGGAATGGGGTTCAGTTCCACCACCTCAGTTTCAGTCTCTGATAACACAGATGGGGCCCTGGTGGAAGGCTCAGGAACAGGGATAGGTGTGAAGGCTTGCTTATGCTGGCTGCGGGTCACCACATTCCTACACTCTTGGCTAGCTTAACATGGTTGACCAACACTTCCCCCAGCAGCATGGGAATGAGATAATCATCATAGACTTCTATGCCTCACCTTCTCCATCTGGGGATATTGACACTTAACCTATTTGAGAATCCCACTTGAACAGTGCTAGGCATTATTATTTCAAAAAATATAGATGTCAGTGTCTGTGGGCCTGATCTCCCTCCCTCTTGGTTTCTCTAGTCTAAATCAGGAATCGTTACCGTTACATCAACGGGCCAGTTTCCCAGCTGGTGCAACATGGCTGTAGCTCCACTGAAGTCAGTGGAACCAGATTCCCAGCTGGTGTGTATTTTCATAGCTCCATTGGATTCAATGGGCCTTTTCCCCATCCGTTTTAAACTAGCATAACTTCACTGAGGTCAAAGGGATGAAATGCCCAGCTGGTGTAAACCAACAGAGCTATGTCAGTCTACAGCAGCTGAATATCTTGCACAATCAGTATTTCCTGACAAAGAACTATTCAGTGGGCTGACCCTGCCAGCTGTTACTCATGAAAGTACTTACCCCAGAAATCCCAATGTTATTCGTGAAACCACTGATGTCTGCAGACCTACTCACATGAGTAAGGCCCATTTGAGTGTTTGCAGGACTCAGCTCCTAACTTCTGTGGTTAAAAGAAGGACAAACAACTGCCCTGATAATTCACTCACACCAGTTTTTTGCACTGATCTATCTTCAATGACTTTAATGCAGCCACTCATCATTTGCCTCAGTGAAAGTGATGGGAGAATTTGGCCTGATATATCTAGTGATGACTAAAATTCCAGATCTGATTCTTTATCACAGGCAGGCAAAGTGTAAAGGAGTTAAACACATAGCTCCCATTGAACCATTGACTCTCTGTGAGATTTGGACACCTAACTCCCTTCATTCCTTTTCAAAATCTCAGTTGCCATTTTCCTGAGTAGATTGCTGTGGTTGAGATTTTCAAAGATCACCAGTTTCCCTTAACTGAAGTGGGAATCCAAATCCACTAGGCTGCGATTCACAACGGAGTGTAAGGGAATCGGGTCCCCAATCCCACTGAAATTCAATCCCACCTAGCTCCCTTAGGCCCCTTCCGTAAATCACACCCTGTGACAGCCTTGAAAATCACAAGCTGTGTGTTTTGGATGTCCTGGATCAGGTTGGCCAGATAAAATACATTTGCTTGACTTAAACTTTATATTCATCCACAGGACATATATAATGTGAGCAGCCTCTTAGATATGTTCTCAGAATTATTTTGGAGAAGTTATGTTGCCTCTGTTATACAGGGAGTCAGACTAGATTAGCACAGTGGTCCTTTCTGGCATTAGAATCTATTAATCTAAGCACTGCATTCTTCCCCAGATCTTTATCCAGGGGGAAAAAAGGGGGATTAGTGGGTTACAGATTGTTGTAATAAGCCATAGTTCGTATCTTTATTAAGTCCATGATTTTTAGTTTCTAGCAAAGTTATGAATTTAAGCTCCCAACTCATCTTTGAGGGTGTCTTCAGGTTTCCTTTGAGGACAGGACTATGAGGTTAGATAGGAGTGACTGTTTTGTGACAAGTATTCACCCATTGACCTCATGTCCTTAACTACTTTTTCTCCTTTAAATTTTTTCCAAGACCTTACATACTACAGACGTCAGCTAACAGGGCCTATAGTTCCGGATCACTTTTTCCCTTTCTTAAAAATAGGAACTGTTAGCAATTCTCCTAAAGAACCTCTTGTCTTGATTGTGAAATGAATCAGCTGTGTATGTCTCAAAACCTTGCATCTGGCAGCATTTCAAAGTTTTCCCTTTTTGTATTAAGCTGTGTTGTCCCTGTCTTTTGCACAGAAAGGTTTGCCTTTTTGCGTGTTGAATGTTTTCTTAAACAATGCAAGACAAGATCTTAACACTTTCAAATTGGCCAAACTCCATTGAAGACACTATGTAAGATTTGCAGAGTTTGACTCTGCAAGTCTTTACTAACAGAAGTTCCCATTGAATGTGATGTGACGATTTTCAGTGGATATGGACTTGAAAATTAGCCCTAAGATTCTACAATTAAACATGCTTACTGCTTCTATGGAGCATCCATTCACATGAATTCCACATCTTCAGCTGGTGCAACTGCATATTCTATTGAAGTTTTTTTTGTAGTTATTGAAGGATTTCTGGTCTTTTTTAACTTTGCCTACCTATACATTTCATTACTTAAGATGGAAATATTTCCTCAATCTGTATGTGTACTGTGACATCGACATTTACCAAATTTGCCAAAAAAAATTAATTCTTCAAACTGACTATATGTCATAGGTTTTCAGAATCAGTAGAGCTCCTCAAAAAATGGAATTTGCATCTGGTAGGAAATTTTGATACTTCAACTTTGTTTTCATTCCAAATTGGGGCAAATTATGAAATATTTTTAAAAATTGTCAAACAAAAATTTCTGTATTTTTAATTGAAAAAATGACATTTTGATCAAATGAAATGTTTCTTTTGACAAAAAATTTTATTTTGAAATAAGTCAAAAAGAAAAAAATGGAATGTCAAAATGAAATGAAAATGTATTTTGATATTGACTTTTGACTTAAATAACATTTTAAGTTTAATGTAAATCTAACACTTATTTCATGAAAATAAAAAAAATAAATCTTGCGGTTTTGTTTTCCTTTCAATTTCATTTAAATTACATTTTAAGATGGGAAAATTTTTGTTCATCCAATTTTGACCATGTCTGAGAATTACTCGCTATTGTGTGCAATCATATCAGATATTATCAATGCTGGTTTAATTTATCATGTCTACCACCACCTTTTTCCTTAAAAAAAAAGAGTCTGTGTGGACCAGAAGAGTTCATTAAAATAAAATGTTTCTCAGGTTTGGTCAATGTGAACTATAACCATGCTTCCTTACTCTGTACACTTGACACCATGAAGGGTGAAAAAAAGGAAATATCAAATGTGTCTTTACAAATCAATGTAAGCTAATATGGGTCTGCAAAGCCTCAATTTTAATTACACACATTTTGCATGTTGAAATCAGGGCAAAATTAAATTTTCTACTGAGAAAAACTCTTATTTATGAAGAATAAGAGGGAAGGGGGAACACCAATAATTAGGACCAGTCAAAAAAATTCCATCAAAACATTTTTTTCTGCAGAAAACTGGGTTTTTGACAAAATGAAATTAAAGAGAAGTGTCTGCTCCTTAAACAAAACACCCCCCCAAGAAAAAAATTCGGCTTCATTCTAAAACATCTGCAGTTTTTTCAATGAAAATTCTCAAAAATGTTACAGAGAAAAAAGATATGACCAGGTTTACTAATAATTCATAAAAGTAAAACTGGCAACTTTATGCTTTCTGCAGTGCTGTCCCACAAACCTACTTCATTATCCACCTTCTATTCCCTCCTCAAGACACTTCCTTGTCATGATATCTACAAAAAACTTGACAATGGTTAGGCTGTTGGTATGCAGAGACCAATGCCTATCAATTGAACATGAGCTTCCAGTGCGATGCTGTTGCCAAAAGGGTTAATGCAATCCTGGTATGCATAAACAGTAGGCATAAAGAGGTTATTTTACCTCCGTATTTGGTACTGGTGTGACCGTTGCTGGAATTCAGAGTCCAATGCTGGTGTCCACAAGTCAAGAAGAATGTTGATAAATTGGAGAGGGTTCATAGAAGAGCCATGAGAATGATTAAAGGAATTGAGAAGATGTGTTATAGTAAAAGACTCAAGGAGTTCAAACTATTTGTCTAACAAAGAAAAGAATAAGGGTTGACTTGATGACAGTCTATAAGTACCTTCATGGGGAAGAAATATTTGATAATGGGTTCTCCAGTCTAGCAGAGACAGCCCTAACATGGTCCAGTGGCTGGAAGTTGAAGCTAGACAAATTGAGACTGGAAATAAGGTGTCAATTTTTAACAATGAGAGTAATTAATCATTGGAACCATTTGCCAAGGGTCATGTTGGATTTTTCATCACTGACCATTTTAAAATCCAGATTGGATGTTTTTTTCTAACAAATCTGCTCTAGGAAATATTTTGGAGAACTTCTCTGGCCTGTGTTATACAGTAGGTCAGACTAGATGATCACAATGGTCCCTTCCAGCCTTGGAATCAAAGAATACAATCTCAGTGTTCCCTTGTACTCTCCCTTATGTATGTCTCCATCTGTTGTCCCTAGTCTGATAATTAGATTGTAAAATCCTTGGGGCAGAAACTGCTCTTTTGTTCTGTGTTTGCACAGCATCTGGTACAATTGGGTCCTGGTCCAGTACTGATACTTTTATGTGATATGGTAATAAAATAAAGAGTAATTAATAATTATTATTAATAAAGCCCTGTTCTCAGAGCTAGCAATAGTCTTCTGAATTTCTTTTTCTTTTTCTCTCTGTGAAGACATGCCTGATGTAGAGGGCGAAAACCAAATGACCATCACAGAGTTCATCCTCCTGGGATTTGGAGACCTTCATGAGCTGAAGATCCCTGTATTCATGGTGTTCCTGGCTATCTACATAATAACACTCACTGGGAATATCCTGATCATTGTGATGGTATCATATAACCACAACCTGCACAACCCCATGTACTTTTTCCTGGGCAATCTGTCTGTCCTGGAAGTCTGCTATACTACCAGCATTGCCCCCAAGATGCTGAAAACCCTCCTGGTGATGCAAGGAGACATTTCCTTCTCTTCTTGTCTCCTGCAGTTCTACATCTTTGGATCTCTGGTGGTTGCCAAGTGCTTCCTGCTTGCTGCCAAGTCCTGCAACCATTATTTGGCCATATGCAAACCACTGCATTACGCCCCTACCATGAGCTTCTTGCTTTGCTTTCAGTTGGCAGTGGGGTCATGGATCATTGGGTTCCTTTCACTGGTGGTCACCATGCCCATGGTTTCTAGGTTACCTTTCTGTGCTTCCACGGAGATCGACCATTTCTTCTGTGACCTGACATCCATCATTAAACTCTCCTGTGGGGATACCTACATGGTCAGGATACCAGCTTTCATCATAGCCTCCCTTGTGTCCTTCTTGCCTTTCCTTCTAACCCTACTGTCCTACTACAAAATAATCTCCACCATCCTGAAGATCCCTTCCACCTCTGGGAAGCAGAAAGCCGCCTCCACCTGCTTCTCGCACCTCATTGTGGTGTCTGTGTTCTGTGGCACACTTATGGTGGTCTACGCGGCTCCCATAGCCAACCAGTGGCCAAACTTAAACAAGACCTTTTCTGTGCTGTACACAGTGGTGACACCACCACAGTGGTGACACCCATTGTCTACAGCCTGAGAAACATGGAGGTTAAAGAGACATTGAGAAAGCTTTTCAGTAAAAATCCACGCTAAGTGCATGACCGGGGGCTCTGTCCTATCTTGATTTCTAAATCCTTTCTCACATTGTACACACAAGTAGTCTCATTGAAGTCAATAGCCCAAAGTCCAACCTTTGTCAAAGCTGATAAAGGAATTTGGATGCCCTATACATATACTACTTAATACCAAATGAAGGAAATGCCAGTAGGTAGGACACTAGCTTGGAAGTTGAGAAAACTACTTTCAGTTCCCTGCTCAAGTACATGTTTCCTGTGTGAGCTTGGCTAAATTCTCAGACTGCAAGGCCAGAAGAGACCACTGTGATCACCTGTCCAATCTCCTGTGTAACACAGGCCGTAGAATAATCCTCAATATAATTCCTAATGCAGATCGTTAGGAAAAAAACAAAATCCAGGCTTGATTTAAAATTTGTCAGTGATAAAGAATCCACTACCACCCTTGGTAAACTATTCAGAACAGGCCAGAGAGCTATGCTGTGCTAACACCTGGATTGGCACCCAGGAGGCAAATTATGTATTTAGCAGCAGAGGGGAGATGCAGATTTTGTATGTCCTGCCCCTTGCAGGCAGTGCCGGTAGTGATTAGACATGTGGAATACTTCATCCAAATATTGCCAGCAGAGCCTCAGCCATGTGCCCACATGCCTCGTCACTGACCTCAGCTAGGTTCCACATGAATGCAGGTGTGCACATAAACAAAGCAATTTATAGAACAAGGGCCTTAGTCTCCTATTTGCCATAACCAGTAGCCTTACTTTCCTACACCCCAATATTTGATATTACGTTCAGCAGACACAAACACATATGCAAAAATGGCCAGCAATGACATTAACATTGTGATCATTGTGTTTTAGATTTAACACCCCAAGGAGATGAGATAAACCCACAGAGTTTGATGTTGCTGCAAAAATGACATTGCTGGTATGTAATTTGAGATCACGAGGTCTCAGAGTTTACACCTCATTAAGATGAATGAGGGAAGAGAACACAACTCTTACAGGTATTGGTCTTGATTATGCCTGGCCTCCCCGCTTGTGCATTGTCCCTTTGTAATGTCAATGCAATGTAAAACTCTAGCAAATCAGAGCTAGGGATTGCCATTTTATGTTTCTTTGCACAGCATTTAGCACAATGGGAATCCGTTGTTGTTGGCTTCTAGGAGCTATGACAATATCAATGTTTAATTCATGGATCTTAAGGCGAAAAGGGACCATTACAATCATCTCAGCTCTATCTCTTTTGTAATACAAACCAGAGAGAGCAGCAAAGAGTCCTGTGGCACCTTATCGACTAACAGACATATTGCAGCATGAGCTTTCGTGGGTGAACACACACTTCGTCAGTACCCACGAAAACTCATGCTACAATATGTCTGTTAGTCTATAAGGTGCCACAGGACTCTTTGCTGCTTTTACAGATCCAGACTAACATGGCTACCCCTCTGATACTTGAAACCAGAGAGAGCCACCCGGTCATTCTTACATCAGTCTCATACACTGTGGTTGAGCTAGAGTTTATCTTTTTAGAAAGAGATGTCCAGTCATGATTTAAAGATTTCTAACCATCAGAGGAGTGAAGTTCTGGAACAGCCTTCCAAGGGGAGCTGTGAGGACGCTTACTGTTTATATGTGGGGTTTCTGTTTGGTTCTGTGATTTCAGAAAACCAGTGCCATTTTCACTGAAAATATTGGATAACAGACTCAGCTCAGCCTACATGAGCAATGAACAGGGTTGGCTCTAGGCACCAGCAAAACAAGCAGGTGCTTGGGGCGGCACATTTCCAGAGGGTGGCATTTTGGCCATCCTTTTTTTTTTTTAACTCACTTCCTCCCCTTCTTTACAACCCTGGAGAAGGGAGCCACAGAGCAGCTGAGGATCCAGCATGGGAGTGAGAACGCACGGGACCCGGGAGCTGTATGTGTTGCTAGCTCCCTGCCTATAGAGCCAGCCCTGGAGTAGGGAAAGAACTATATTCCCAGCAATCCCTGGCTGCTATCAACAGGAAAGGGAGGGTAGGGAGTGAAGTAGCTGAGCCGTGCTGCGGGTCAAAAGGGTGGCACTGTGAATGGGGAACAATGTGCCCAAGGAGAGAAGCTTTGCCCAGATATCCTTCAGAAGACTTCCCCAGACTGCATTAGGGATACTGGTGTGACCTCAGCTTGCAGCCTACAAAGAAGGAAGTGGGTGGTCTAAATGGACAGTGCACCCTCTCATCTTAAGCCTAGCAAGGGAGGTATGTGGATCCCACTAGAGCAGGGGTAGGCAACCTATGGCATGCGTGCTGAAGGCGGCAGGAGCTGATTTTCAGTGGCACTCACACTGCCCAGGTCCTGGCTACCAATCTGAGGGGCTCTGCATTTAATTTAATTTGAAATGAAGCTTCTTAAACATTTTAAAATCCTTATTTACTTTACATACAAAATAGTTTAGTTATATATTTGAGTTATAGAAAGAGACCTTCTAAAAATGTTATAATGCATTACTGGCACCAAAACCTTAGAGTGAATAAATGAAGACTGGGCACAGCACTCTGAAAGTTGCCAAACCGCACTAGATTAAATGAAAAGTAGGAGGGGAGCTCTGCTAAGGACTTCGGCAGCTTTAGATGCAGTATCAGGCACATGAGAGATTTCCACTTTTGAGATGGAGCGAGAAATTGACTTTTCCTTCCAGATTTAGCTATATTCAGAAGGGATCTAGCACCTACCTTCCAGATTGAACACCCTGAAAATTCAGGAGTGCTCAAGCTCAATTGGCAGCTGTTACTTCATTTCTCCAATCAAATATACTGATCCACTGTAATTTGCTGTAGAAAAAGTAGGATAAGAAATGAAGAAGCAAGAATGCTTCCCAGTGTTTTTAGGAGTGGAATGCTATTTTCAACAGCTATTGCCTTTTTATTAATATATATATATAAAAAAAATCCCTCTCACCTCTATGGGTGGTATGTGTCCAGGGTCCTCCACCAGAGCCTGGCAGTTTGAGGGTTCTGTCAGTATCTTAGCTGTTCCTAGCACTGCACTCTCTGGACAGAGAGCTCTGATGTTGTTCCTGGGATCGTTGGAGCACTCACCAGTTAGGAGTCACAGCCCAGGTTCTGCCACACTGGGACCACTTTGGCCTTCACTTTCCACATCCTCTCTAGTTCTCTTTCAGGACCTGGTACTTCTCCAGCTTCTCATATCCTTCTTCCTGATGTCTGTCACTTGGCACTGCTTATCTATCACCACTACTGCTTCTGAAGAGCATAGTGGTAAGACACACCTTTAATATGGAAGAATGGGGTTAAATCCTGGTTGGTACCCAACTTTCCAGTAGGGGTCCTTGGGCAAAAGATCCCCTAAGCTTCACCTGCCTACTCAAATTAAGAGTGACACAAACTAAGAGAGTCATGCTGGCTCGGACTTGCCTGGATTAACAAGCTGTGCCAGATGTTGAGGAACCAGGACAATCTGATTATATATATTTGTTTAAAAGGAAGACAGTGATATTGCATTGGAAATTCCCCATAGGAAAAAAGAGTAGAACAAGAATAATAAAGGCACCTCAACTTTTCCTCATTATGTAGGGCAGTCTTATAATATGCATCCAGATATCCTCCAATCACACAAGCTGAATTGTTCCCCTTTACTGCAGTCCTGTAACCATATAGGAACCAGTCCTGTCTGTGTTCTGTGCAATCCAATTTTTCTGCTGAATGACCCGCCCTGGGAGCGAGTTACCAGTGACCCAGGGTTGGGACAGCAGGAGGGTGCAGGTTGCGTGGGAGAGCCCAGGGCTGAGGCGGCAGGGATTGAGGGTGTGGGGGGGAGCCCAGGGCGGGGTGGGGGCAGCCAACTTTTTTTTTGCTTGGTGCGGCAGAAAACCTAGATCTGGCCTGGCAATGATTAACCTGGTTGTTAGAGAGCTCAAGTTTGGGATTTAAAGGTTTGGTAGGGAGCTAGGTCTATCTATTCTCCAATTGACTTTAAAACCCTAAACTAGAACAAGTCTACTAGTTCTTTTTATTTGAATGTAAACCCAAGGTCCAGAACCAGATCTGCAGAGCTCCAGGTTATAGCCTAAGGTGCCTCCCAACAGCAGCTATAACCAGCTTGCACTCCACTTCCCATGACCTTCTGTCTACACAGATCATAGGAAGTTCCATCTCCAGGGTTTGACAGACAGCAGCCCTATGAGCCCTCATTGGCTCCCTGCCCTACGTAAACTCAAGGGGCACTCCAGGAAGCGTCCAAACAACAACGTGGATCTCTGTAGCTGTTATGACTGTTCTTGTTCTATGCTCTTGAACTTCTGTTTTGACCTTGGACTTTATCTCCTGACTCAGACCCTGAAACCTGACTTGGATTTTAACACTCGGTACCGACCCGGGCCTGGAACTGACCACAAACTCCTTGGCTACTCCTAGCCTCGGTTTGCCCCTGCTCTGACCCTTGGCCCTGACTGCCCTTGTTGAGATCCTGACATTGATAGTCTTTCAAATATCACTGGGGACTGGGCAGGTTGTGTAGAGTGATCTGGGTGTATTCTGTGAGGTGTAGACAGAATTTATACGTGATGAAGTGGAGGTTTTCTGTAATGTTTTGATAAATGACATGCATGGCAGTGACTTACTTGCTTAGGCATTGCTACCAAGTGGATGTAAAAGGGTTAAAAGGCTCTTGGGGCTTAACTATAGTCACTGTCTTGGGGGCAGGGGAGAGGTCATTAAGGAACGTCTGGAACAGACCTATTTCGGTAGAGGATCCAGAAAGACAATGGGAACCCCAAGGACTGAACAATTTACACCTGCCCATGAACAATCCTGGGCAGGCAGGACATGTGAAATCAGCGTGGGTCTGCAGGAGGAGGAGGATGGGCCAAGAGGTGTCAGGTGGCTGGGTTAAGGGCGGCTCAGCAGCCCTCTCCTAGCACTGACAGAGAGAGAGAGAGAGGAATGGATTCCATGACATCTTGGCTGGGTGGAGCACTGGCTTAGCCAGAATGGACTGCTAGCTGTGCTTCTATATACCAGCACAAGGATTCCCCGGTGCTGTGTTCCAGTTGAAAAGGCTTCCTGGTGTCACTGTGAATGTTTTCTGAGGCGCATGGGTCCCTGAAGAGTGTAACAGTCTCTGTGACCAGGAGTCTCTCTCAACTGGACTCGCTGTGCAGAGCTCATGGTGTGAAAGGCCACAAGGACTTAAAGAAAAGTGGGACCTGTGGGGGTCTGACACACTGAAGGGGTTCCATAAAGGTGAATATTAAAATAGGTAACAGCCTACTTTAACTTACCCCATTTTATACCCTCCTGGTAGGCCAACCTACCTTCCCATTCACCCTGTTGATATCTACCAGTTTACCTACATATACACTGGCTGGGATTTTTCAAGAAGCCTAAGGGAGTTAGTTGACAGTCAATGGGATTTGAGTACCTAACTCCCTTAAGCTCCATTTAAAATTTAAGACCACATTCAACTGGTCTCCCTTAGACTCAGACTTTAAATACTTTCCTTAATTTCTTTGCATTGCTCCCTGTAAAGTTTTCTCAAATAGAATCATGCCTTCCTCCCCCTGAGCCTTCTAACTTACAGGCCAGTTGTCTTCCAACTTTTTTTCATCTCCACTTTGGGAGAGAGAGAGACTTCTTCCAATACTTCAGTCTCCCTAGTTCTTGGTTTTCAAAATATTCCTCTTTCCAGACCAGAAGGAAGAGTGCCATAGGGCCAGATTGATGCCTACTGGGATTTTAAAAAGCATTCAGGCATTTAACTCCCTTTGAAATCAATGGGAACTATGCACTTCTAGGAAATTATCTGTGTCTTCAGTCACCTAACTACCTTTTAAAAATCTGGCCCATAGAGCTTTGGAGGACAATAAATCACTGTTTGAGATCAACTGTGCTGGACGATAGATGTTGGTTTCTTCCTTGACTGATGAGTCTTCATGAACAAGATTCCTATCCAATGTACTTTTTAATACCGAAATCCTTAGGTTTGATCTCACTTTACTATAGGCCTTATCCCTGTAAAACTCCACTGACTGAGTGAAAATTGCATTTCAATGCAAGTTGTGTGCCTAAATCCCATTGGCTCTGAAAATCCCAGCCTCCATTGCTTTACAACACAATCACAATCACACTCTTCTCAGGAGGACCTTAAGGCAAACAACAGAAACAGGAAACAAAAGTCAGTTGCCTGAGAGCACATGAGTGTTCCCCATACAACAAACTACAGCATTTTCCCTCATAAATGGAAAACTGCAAGGGCATTGCCAGAAGCACCTAATTATGTAGAGAACAATGTCAATGGTCTTGTTGACAAAATGTCTGAAAGAGGAGGTGTGCTCCTTCTTCCAGCCATTGCCAGTGTTAATTACTGTGTTCTGGAAGATGTGGATTCTCATCACACCTTCTCGCCCTGAGAGCAGGACTGAAACTTCTACCTCGAGCTGAAGGCTCTAACCACCAGTATATAGGTACACTGGAGTGGAGTTTTCTCAAGCTTTCCTATCGAAGCTGTCATGTCTAGAAAGCTTGAGAAAATTACACTGTAGCTCAGTGTAGAGGACTCCTTTGGTAGGTTCAACTCTGTGACCCACTGAGTATTTTATTAAATTATTATACAATGTGGAAAGCTTCGATACTCCAGAATACTTTATAGCCATTAAAGGCACTTTCCTCAGAGATGGGAGATCTCTGCCCCCAAAAAGGTACCATGGGAAGAGAACCATGGTCCCACTGCAAGGAGAGCGACCTAACCAATGGACTGAAGTTACAAGAAAAGCAGCAGCAGAGCGGACTCCTCTTCCTTTCTATTTGTGAATTTAGCCCAATATTTATTTTCTGGTTGAAACAATTCAGCAAAATTTTGCTTGAATAATCTATGAATATTTGAGTTGACAAAAACTTCCTTTTATGAAGAAATGAAACTGTAGAAAAAAATACATTTATCTCCTCTGTTTCAATGGGTTTACTGCCATCATATACACTTATTTACTCTTTTCCCATCCTAGCTTGTCCATATATAGGCAAGTTTAAGGCTACTTCTTATGTTGTGTGTCTGCGATATTATATTTGGTGGATTAAAGAGTGTAGGGGAGATGAATATTTGCTATTAGGATGTCTAGCTCTTAGCTGTTTTGAAATAGGAGCTAAATACTGTCTTTTTAATGTACTGGCTGAGATTGGGTACCTAATCCTGTAGTAAGCCTAATTACTATATTTATCACTCATAGAGCATGCTAATATATGAACTCCAGGCAGCGTTAGATGTATACGCCCTAGATGACTGCAGGTAAGTCATGGTAAAATAATAAAGCATTGTAAATAGTCAGGAAATTAGCTTTATGTCAGCAAAAACTTGCTCAATCACAGATAATCCTGACATAACAGTGCTGACCACCTATTGATGAAAGCCAAGGCACAATTCCATAATAGATGCTAGTAGAATGTTGAATGCTGCTGTATTCAGACCAGGAGAGCAGATAGATACAAAATAATGTTGGGTAGATTTAGAATCACGAAAAAGAACAATTCAGACTAAGTTCACCTAATGATGATCCACTAGTTATATATGATGGTGAGTTCGATCAATAAGAGATATGAGCTTTAATCTCTATTCTTTTCAATTAAAGGACCAGATCTGCCCACTATATAAGGATTGTGTCGTGGGGTCCCATGGACGTTGCGCTGATGCACACTGTCGCATAGAGTCATTGACAAGCACAGGGCAATGGTGGTCAACCGGCTTGTTGATTGTTACTCGTTATATGAATGATGCAGACAGACGAAATACCAATGGAGGGGGTGTATGTGATGGATCATTGATGGAAATGTTGAGCTGAATGTCATTCTGCTATCAGAAGTGTGTCCAGTTGACATGAGCGTGAGGTATTTACAGAGGTAGATCGCTTAGATGAGGACTTTGTTGATGTAGGCAAGAAAATGAGAGTATATTTGTCTCTGCGGTGAGGAGAGTTATTCGGGATGAGAATAAGATATGTCTGTACATGGATAGAAGTGCTTGCTTTGTCCATATAGCACAGCTATAAATATCGAAGGCGAATGGGTCAGAGCCACTGCACCAATGTCAAGAGGCTGGATGGAGATGTTCTTATTTGAGCATGCTGGGAATGGCAGATGGTTCCAGTCTGAAGGGGTCTAAACGATGCTCAGTAAAGCAGATTTTCAGACGGCAATCGTTTAAAGTATGTTGTAGGGCATGAATAAGGGTCACAACGGCTAGTAAAGATGTCACTCAGTTGAAGGACACGGAATCGCCTGTTTCTAAAGCGATCTTGACACAGCCTTGTGTTTTGAGGACGAGAGTTATGATCAGCTTGATTGGCCTCATTTAATGACTAGCGATTGGATATGCGAAAAAAGAAATAAGCTTTTGACAACAGTAACTTAGAGAAGATCTATTTAGTCTTAAAAAGAAGAAAGGCTGGCGTCACAATTGGTATCCCCATGTAGTACAGCTAGTATAGTGTCTTGGCTGATGAACTCGGTAGGTCGTTGGCAGTTGGGATTGGTAAAAGTTATAGAAACCTTTGCATTTTCAGGTACTTGCAATATATGTATACATGGGAGCATCGAAGTGTCATTTCAGCTGTCCAGCACATTCCACAGTGTCTCAAGAGCTTGTCGCTGGAGATCCACTGCCATGATGTCTTGCAGTCCTAAATTTTTATCCCTAATTGTACAATGTGCTTCAATGACTGCTGGTATGTCTTTGTTTAGTTTTCCATATTGCTTGCTTCAAGGAACATTCTTCTTACATCGTCATCTCTCTTCTTTAGTGCTGTTTTTTTGTTTGTTGTTTTGCAAGTGGCATTGCCAGAAGCACCTGAATTATGTAGAGCACAAGTCAATGGGTCTTGGTTGACCAAAATGTCTGAAAGAGGAGGTGGTGCTCCTTCTTCCAGCCATTGCCCAGTGTTTATTACTGTTGTTCTGGAAGATGTGGATTCACTTCCTCATTCTACCACCTGTAGAGCAGGGACTGAAACTTCTACCCCTGAGCTGAAGGCTCTAACCACCAGTATATAGGTACACTGGAGTGGAGTTTTCTCAAGCTTTCCTATCAAAGCTGTCATTAGGCTAGAAAGCTTGAGGAAAATTACACTGTAGCTCAGTGTTAAAGGACTTCTTTGGTAGGTTCAACTCTGTGACCCATTGAGTATTTTATTAAATTATTTATACAATGTGGAACAGCTTCGATACTCCAGAATACCTTATAGCCTAGGAATTAAGGCACTTTCCTCAGAGATGAGAGATCTCTGCCCCCCAAACAGGTAGCCACGGGAGGAGAACCATGGTCCCCCACATGCAAGGAGAGTGACCTAACCAATGGACTGAAGTTACAAGAAAAGCAGCAGCAGAAGGACTCCTCTTCCTCCTTCTATTTTGTGAATTTAGCCCAATATTTATTTTTCTGGTTGAAACAATTCAGCAACATTTCTGTTGAAATCATGAATAATTTTGAGTTGACCAAAACTTCCTTTTTGGTGAATAAATGATTCATCTGAAAAAAAATTACGATTTATCTCCTCTGTTTCAATGGTTGTTTACTGCCATCATATACAGTCTGTTTACTTCTTTTCCCCATTCCCTAGCCTGTGTCCATTTATTAGGGAAGTTTAAGGCTATCTGTCTATGTTATTGTCTTGTGGTAATTATATATTATGGTTGGAGCTTCAAAGGAGTGTATGGGAGATGAAATGATTTGCTATTAGGATGTCTAGCTCTTTAGACTGTTTTGAAAATAGGAGCCTAAATACCTGTCTTTTTTATTGATTGTTGCTGAGATTGGGTACCTAAATCCTTTGATAGTCCAGGCCTAATTACTCTCATTTTTAGTCACTATAGAGCATTGCTTAAGTACTGACCCAACCCAGTGTTACTTGGAGCTTGGTACAGAGATTGAACTTCAGGGAACTTTCCCAGGGGAAACAAAACAGCATTTAAATAGTTCTCAGGAAATTAGATTTTAGTCTTGGAGTCAGCTCAGGAAAGGCTGTTTGCTCCACTCCAGTGATTTCCCTACACCCCTCCCGGGGGGGTGTACACACCCCTTGATTTTCCCCAACAACCCCCCAAGTTTTATGAGCTAGTTACATACCAATTTAGTGACTGTTTGGAAATCTGAATTTAAACTGAAACATTAATACACACTTTAAAAGCTTATAGAGTGTATGATAAAATATGTGTATCTGAAAAAAGTATAATAAATTTTAAAAAGTATGAACATAGACTAGCTTCCTTGCTTCCTTATACAGCTGTTGTTTTTTATTGATGTCGGTGCATTCATTTCAGTGATGTGGCCAACCTAATAATTTCAAATAATGATTTGTAAGCAAAGTCTAAATGAGCTCTCCCTGACAGCTAGTGATGAGCTGGGGCTGTGGGGAAAGGCGTCAGGTCCAGATTATTTACATTCAAACCTAATCTACCTAGGTATCCAGCAAACAGAGCTGTGTTGTCCAAGTGATAGATTTTGGCTGGGGTTGGGGTACAAACCACTTGAATGTGAGGGCGGGGCGGGGGATGAAATGTTGTTCTTATTGTATGACTAAAGGGCTGTAGAACTGTACTTAACCTGTGATGATTTGAAGGCATCAAGAGAGAGGGTGAGGACCTGTCCCTCTCCACTGTTTAAAGACAGAGCTGATTAGGCTCCATAGAGAATCTTTTGTTCTGTTAAGTAAGTAGGTAGATAAACAGACTGAGAAAACAGAAAGCAAAAACCACAGGTCAGAATGATCTCACCATATTAAAGATCCATATTAAAAAGTCAAGTGAGTTGATCCAAATTTTTATTCCTTTTTATAAATTTTATCCCTTCCATTTCAAAGGACCTGATTTTAACTCCCCCACACACCTCATCTCGGGGTGGGTCTCTCTATCGTCTCCCATTGACTTCTGCTGGGAAGCTGCAGTCTGCTCAACACAGAGTCAGTCACAGCATAGGGCCATGATTAGCAGCCCAGCAACTACTTGAATCAAACAGCTTGCTTTCTCACTATTTATCAGGGCAGAGAAACTAAGACAGTTGGTGAATGTTAGCAGTAATTTCTATTTTTGAATTGGGTGTGTGGGGGAGGGGTGCATTGGTATAGTTGGAAGTAGGACATTCTCTGGAGAAGACACTTAGTTTTAATAAAGAATGTAAAAATGGCCCTACTTGTTTGGACCAATAGTCCGTCTAGCACAGTATCCTGTCTTCAATAGTGGCTGGTGCCAGATGCTTTAGAGGAAGTCAACAGAACATGCCAATTTATCAAGTGATCCATCCCCTGTTGTCCAATCCCAGCTTCCAGCAGTCAGTGGTTTAGGGACACCCAGCGCATGGGGTGACATCCCTGACCAACTTGGCTAATAGAAATTGATAGACCTATCCTCCATGAACTCATCTGGTTTCTGTGGTATGTGAAAGGGTGAATAACACTTTCCATTCACTTTTTCCACACCATTCATGATTTATACACCTATATCACATCCCCCTTCAGTCACCTTTTTCCAAGCTAACATCTTTTTAATCTCTCCTCATATGGAAGCTGTTCCATACCCATCATTTTTTTTTGGTCCCCTTCTCTACTTTTTTAAATTTTAATGTATTGTTTTTTTTGAGATGGGGCTGCCAGAACTGCACAAGTATTCAAACTGTGGATTGGTGCCTGGATTTATATAGTGGCATTCTGATACTATCGGTCTTATTACCTATCCCCTTTTCTTAATGGTTCCTAACATTCTGCCTAGCTTTTTTTGTTGTTTTTTACTTCACATTGAGCCGATGTTTTCAGAGATCTATGCATGATGACTCCAAGATCTCTTTCTTAAGGGTAACAGATAATTTGGATCACATCATTTTTATGTATAGATGAGATCATATTTTCCAAATATGCATTATATTGCATCAATCAACATTGAATTTCATCTGCCATTTGTTACCCAGTATACCAGTTTTGTTAGATCCCTTTGTAACTCTTCTCAGTCTGCTTTGGGCTTAACTATCTTGAATATTTTGTACCATATGCAAAAATTTTGTATCATTTACAACTTTTTCCAATAATTTACAACTATGTTGAAGAGCAATAGTCCAGTACAGATCCTTGGGATACCCAAATATTTACATTTCTAACTGTGAAATTTCACTTTGCACACAATCTGCATGTGTTAACATTCAGATTCTAGTACAAGGTCCACCTCTTGCTTAGGTATTTGTCTCATAAGTTGATAATGAAGAAAAGTTATTTTTTTTCTCGGTTGTTGTCGTTTCTCTCCTCAAGTCTTGGAGAATTCATGGACTCCAGCCTCTCTCTTTGTTTTGCCAAATTCAATCTTTGGTCACTTCTTGCACTATGAGTTCTTTTCCCTCTTTGGCTGAAAATGATCACTGGTTTTCTTGAATTGTTTGCACAGTTGCATTGATGATCAACCTGGAGTTACCTTCCACACACACACTTTGGCAGTGGAGGAGCCTGTCATACAGCTAAGATCTTCTGAGGCTTTCTTCATGGCAGTTGTAATATTTATCAATTTGCCTATATTCTCTGTATTTGATTGGATTGTCAGCCTGTGCCAAAACCAGTATTTCTAGCTTTCTGGAGTTTGTCATTATTTTGTTATAGAAATCCTAGATATTTTAATAGGGATGATTCCAATAAGGTACTATAGATATTAAATACTCTACAATAGTGGTTTTCAACTTGTAGTCCGCAACTGGTCATCCATAGACCATGCCTAAGATGTCCAAAGAGATCTGCACCTGCATTTTAAATTTGTTACAGGTCTGCAAATGAAAAGTTAGAAATCACTGGCCTACAAAATTATAAAATGTAATAGAAACAGGTACTTCTTATAGAATTGGCCAAATTTCCCTTTGAACAGAGTCTGCCTGTGTTCACATTCAGAATCTAGTACGAGGTCCACCTCTCTGCTTAGGTATTTTTCTAGTGAGTTGATAATGAAAGAGAGGTTATTTTTTCTCTGAGATCATATGGAGATGAATATAGATTGGACATTGGAGAGAACATTGGCTTCATTCTCATTCCTCATGAAAACTGATTTCAAAATAACCACTGACTTCCATGGGGGCAGGATAGATTCTCTACTATATGTAAAGCCTCATATTCTGACGTGCAGAACAATGAATCAAAAGCCTCGTTCAGTTAGAGTTTAAATGACTTAGGAACAGAAGTCCCATTAATTTTCTATCAGGCCCGTCTTTTCAAAATTATGTCACTGTGCCGAGGGAGTGTTTGCTTGTCACATTCACTTCTTCTTCTTCTTGATAAATCCTAATGATTTTAATAGATAAGAATCCAATTATATACTACAGAGATTAAATAGGGTTTTCAACAAAATAGTCTAGAACAAGTGACAAAAAGCAATAGAGAAACAGCTTCTTTTCATACATTTGTCCACATGCCCAGCTATTGTAAATTGGCCATAGTTGTTTCCTTGGAGTCAATCTGTCAGTTCCCAGGCTGGTACACCTCAGGTGTAGCTCTGCTGAAGTCATAAGACCGGGTTAAAGAAACATTAGGACAGAGAGAGAGAAAGAGAGAGAGAGAGAGAGAGAGAGAGACTAACTGTATAGCCTGCTGGTTAGAGACCTATCCCAGATGCACAAGACCAAGTATCCAGTAACCCTGCTGTGCTTCCTCTCTAATATTTGAGCTAGATTGCATCAGATTAAAGAGGAGAGAATTAGAGAGCCCCACATCAGCCTGTCTGCTAGTCGCAGCTGAACAGGGCTTTTGTGAACACCAATGGGGCTAGAGTCTGCGATTTAGGCAGCTAAAGTGGCAGTTAGGTGCCAAGTCCTTTTGTGTATCCAGCATGTTTTATCTATTAAAACACACAAAATCTATCCAGCTTCTCTATCTCTCTCTCACTGAATTTACTATATTTCAAATAAACATTGTACAGCCTGGAATCATGTTAATTTGTTTTCTCTTGTCTTCCAGGTCACAGATTTCCTGAATAAATGCCAATGAAAAATCAAACCACAGTGACTGAATTTATTCTCCTGGGACTTTCCAGTGACCCACAGTTGCAGATTTTCCTCTTCTCTATGTTTTTAGTTATTTACCTAATCACTCTGAGTGGTAACATAGTGCTGGTGATCACCTTCACACCCCTATGTACTTCTTCCTATTCCATTTGTCGATATCTGCTATTCCTCAGTCACAGTGCCTAACGCGATGAGGAACTTCTTAGCAGTGCACAAAACTATTTCTGTCAATGGCTGCATTGCTCAGATGTTCTTCATCCTCCTCTCACGTGGAGCTGAAATTCTCATTCTCTCAGGCATGGCTTATGACCGCTATGCTGCCATCTGTGACCCATTACGTTACATGCAGAGAATGAGCAAAGGGATCTGTGTTCACCTGGTGAGTGGGGCATGGGCAATAGGCTTCTTCCATGCCCAGCTTAACACTGTTTTTACCTCCAAGTTGCGTTTCTCTGGGCCCAATGAAATCAGCCATTTCAGCTATGAGCTCCCTCCTCTGTTACAACGATCCTGCACTGACACCCTCACCAATCAAGTGGTACTTCTTACTTCTGTTCTGATATTTGGATCAAGCTCCTTCCTTCTTACCCTGATCTCCTACATTCACATCATCTCCACCACCCTGAGGATACGCTCTGCAGAGGGCAGGCATAAAGCCTTCTCCACCTGCAGCTCCCACCTGTTTGTGGTTGGCTTATTTTACCTGACAGGTTTTCTCCAGTACACAAAATCTAGTTCGGTCTCTTCTGTGGTGCTCGGTGAAATATTCTTCATCCAGTACAGCGTCTTGACCCCCATTATAAACCCTATTATCTACAGCTTGAAAAACAAGGAGATGAAAACAGGTCTAGGGCAAATGTTGGGGAAATTGAAGTTTCTTGAGTAATGTCAATGATCTGAAATAAATGACTTATGTTTACATCAAAGCATAGAACTGTAGATAACCTGTGTTTAGGAAATTCTGAGCTCAGGTAACTGATGGAGCCGTTGGGACAAATCCTCAGTTGGTGTAAATGAGTGTGGCTCCACTGAAGTCAGCGGGCCTGATTCCTAGCTGTATAAGAGTTACTGGATCTTGGGTCTCCTAAATCCAGATGAGTGCTCTGAGCAGTAGGCTTTAGAGTCATTCACACATTTCTTCCTTTCTCTCCATAACTCTTTAATCTGGCTCACTGCCTTCAGGGGAGCTATGGCCAATTTATACCAGCTGAAGATCTGGCCAATTGTATAAAAAGAATCTCTTCATCTATTAATTTCTGTTCATTATTTTTGAGTAATTTGCTGAAACTCTATTTAATAGCATTTATCTTTTTCTAACCTATTAAAATCTCAAGGATTTTTCAATAATAATAATTGACAATATAATTCTCATTGGAGTCAATAGGTATACTCCCCAGGGAGGGTTAGAGCCACAAAGAAACTTAGGCTTAAACAGGGGAGTTAGTGAGAGATCCACATGAGCGTATCCCGGTGGTTAGGGCACAAACATGGGTGCGGTGAGATCCCCTTTTTAACTCCTGTCTCTTTATCAGGCCTTTGAAGCAGGCCCCTCCCATATTCCTGGTGACTGGGGATATGAGGACTGAACTCTTTGACAGTGGCATGGTTTAAAACACACCCCTCTCCTTGGTATCTCCCATTGATTAGGGAACCACTTATCATCATGTTAGACCATAAGAAAAAACGAAAGACCATTCCAGGTCAGACCAATGGGCCATCTCGCCAAGTATCCTGTTTCTGCCAGTGGCTAGTGCCAGATTCTTCACATGAAATGAACAGAGAAGACAATTATCGAGTGATATATCCCCTGTTGCTCCCAGCTTCTGGCAGTCAGAGGTTTAGGGACACCCAGAACATGGGGTTGCCTCTGTGGCCTGGACTAATAGCCATTGATGAACCTATCCTCCATGAATTTACCTAATTCTTCTTTAAAAACTGTATCCACCTAAAGAGAAAAGGAACAAAGGGTGTTGTTAATATGATAATGAAAGCCTGACTTAATATTTTACCTTTCAAATGCCTTTTTTCCTTTTTGTCTTTAATGACAAATTATTAAAAAAATAATAATAATGGTGTGTTTGCCAAGGTACTAAGCAGAGTGAGGTCTCTGTAAAGCGCACTCTGAACCTTTGTTAAAACTGTTTAATGTGGGACAGTTACTGTGTTATGTGGCTTAATCCCTAAAACATGTTGTTTAATATCCCTTCAAAATATGTTTTCATAATTTAATTATAATAAATCTGAATATTCGTCTTATCCAAACCTTATCTGAATATTGCTACATTTCTGGTCTTCAAAGTCTAAATGTGGTAAGAAGATCCACTGTTTAATTTTGTGACTTTTTCATGCCATCAGCACATGCATAGAACACCCACCCAACAGTGGTTCACCAAACCGTCACCCCCACCTTATGAAAATCCTGTGTGAATCTCTTCTTCTCAATATACATGATACTGCAAGCACTTGAATGTTTAGGCTAAAAGGACATACCCTTACAGCCTGTCTGAATTCAGAACTCCAGTTGAGGCTTAGAAGACTTCTACAGATAGATCATTTGCAGGACAGAATCTAATCAACATTATGCACCATTCCTATCCTGAAGACAGATTCACACTCATGCCAGGAGTCTGGATTCACACATAATTTCAATAAAATTATTCATGTGTACAACATCTTCACAGGAGTAAAGATTTTTGCCGGACTGGACATTATATTCCTATTTATATGAACATTTGTATTTTCACTAAACCTACCAAATTCTTAGTTAGGCCTGCACTTTCACAGGGCTCTGAATTCTGGGCAGTGAGGGAAAGACAGGAGCAGATCTTGAATACAGTGGAAATGAAAATAGAAAGATGGATGGACTATGTTTGGAACTAATGAGGTAGGGAAAATGTGAAGGTGGTACCAGTTACAGAAAAGCTGAGGGAATTGAGGCATAAATGGTTTGGCCATGTGAAAAGAAAATCAGAAGAATGCATAGGAAACAGGGAGTTAAACTTAGAAGTGGAGGGAAAAAGAAGGGTTGGCAGACCCAGAACTAGAGGGATGGATGTCATACTAATGGATATGATTAGCTGCACAGTTTCCAAGGAATGGCATTCAAGGGAGACTGGAATGGATAAAAGGATATGAAGAACAAGCCCCATATAGATGGGAGTAAAGCTAGAAAAAGATTTGAGTTCAGGAAGTGCAGCAAGAGGTTCAGACACTACATTGCAAGAGTGCAAAACTATATTGCAGATATGACAAGATCCTGTAACATCCTGAACAAACCTTATTGAATTAAGTTTCACATTCTTGCACTTTATTGTATTAAAAAGGCAACTGTTTATGTACTTCTGTAGGATTGCATGGCACTTCTTTAGGTGGAAGACATGAATAATGCAATTGCTGGGAGATATTGGGGACTTCAAAGGACTTTTGGGGATAATATGTGTGAAGTGGATTGTCAACTAAATTTTTGGGGGATGAAGATTATGCAAATAACCCACCTAAAATGCATTATTTTGAAGCTACACTTTGAGCGGTGTGACAGACCCAGACCCTGGAGCGGCGCCAGGGTATCTGACGCCCTAGGCGGACGGCCATTTCGCTGCCCCCCGTGGGTCCGGTGGACCTACCTCAGTCATTTCGGCGGGCGGTCCGCTGCTGGAAAGGCTCCGGTGGAGCTGCTGCAGTCATTTCGGTGGACGGTCCGCTGCTGGAAAGGCTCCGGTGGAGCTGCTGCAGTCATTTCGGCGGACGGTCCGCTGCTGGAAAGGCTCCGGTGGAGCTGCCGCAGTCATTTCGGAGGACGGTCCGCTGGTCTAAACCTTCCGGTGGACCTGCCGCAGGCATGACTGCGGTAGGTCCGCCGGAGCCTTTAGACCAGTGCACCGTCCGCCGAAATGACTGCGGCAGCTCCACTGGAGCCTTTCCAGCAGCGGACCATCCGCCGAAATGACTGCGGTAGGTCCCCCAGACCCGCGTGCCACCCCGCCCCGGTAAAATAGCGCCCCCCAAAATTCTAGTGCCCTAGACCATTGCCTAGGTCGCCTAAATGGTGGTGCCGGCCCTGCCCAGACCAATGGGGTACAAGAGTCTGGTAGAGGGCAAATATACTGGTCACTGGATGAGTAGTTTTCTGTTCCCTGAGTGACCAGAGCAGGGGAGGTACTAGAGGAATCAGGAATCTGCTAGAACCAATTAAGGCAGACAGGCTGATTAGAACACCTGCAGCCAATCAAGGGAGGCTAATCAGGGCACCTGGCTTTAAAAAAGAACTCACTTCAGTTTGTGGTGGGCGTGTGACGAGCTGGGAGCAAGAGACACAAGTATCTGAGAGNGCTGGAGGATTGAGGAGGACAAGCGTTATCAGACACCAGGAGGAAGGTCCTGTGGTGAGGATAAAGAAGGTGTTTGGAGGAGGCCATGGGGAAGTAGCCCAGGGAGTTGTAGCTGTCATGCAGCTGTTACAGGAGGCACTATAGACAGCTGCGATCCACAGGGCCCTGGGCTGGAACCCGGAGTAGAGGGTGGGCCCGGGTTCCCCCCAAACCTCCCAACTCTTGATCAGACCAGGAGGAATTGACCCAGACTGTGGGTTCCACCAGAGGAGAAGATCACTGCGGGGAGCAAATCTGCCAATAAGCACAGGACTCACCAAAGTAGAGGAAGAACTTTATCACAGCAGATACCATTGTCTGGCTGATAACCTAGTCAAGGTCTCTTTAAAGAGCCAAACTGGAGACGTTAATGACTGACAGAGGCAGGAGATGTTCTTGGTCAAGCTGAGATATGATGAACTGGAAACTACAGAAAAATCCTTGGGTAGGAGTTAAAGGACAGCTCCTGCCCGAACCCTGCACACATACTTAAGATAGATCTACAGCACATGTATATCAGAATTGCTCCATCGGAGCCAATGGGTGCGATCCAGAGCTGTGGCTAGATTCATGAAGGGACTTTGACTTGAACAGGAGAGATTGAGAGAGAACCACGTCAACATATCCCATATCCCAGTGGTTAGGTCACTCGTATTGGAATCAGACTAGCCCTCGTGCTGCATCCTGAAATAGCTGCAAGTCAATTGTCACCGACACAGCCTCCTTCTCTGCATGTAGGGATGAAGATCTCCACTTGGTGCCTTCAAGTCAATGTAGGTACATGGATTTACATCCAATGGGGCTCTGACCATAGTGTTCATATTCTAAAGTGATTTTGTTTTCCTCAAATTTCACTCACTGTCTAGTTGGAAAGCCCTGTGTATCGCTGAGTGTCTACGGACATCATAAACATAGTAGGAAGTGGCGCTGCTACTCTGTACCCAAGTGAAATTCACCTTCAGATGCAGAACCCCAGGTTGTGAAAAACAGCGTAGATCCACTGAAATAAACAGGGCTAGTCTAATGCCTGCCAGCTGAGGATCTTGTCTCAATGAAAAAAGATATGACTTTGAATTCACCCATTGCCAATGTTTGAATTATAAAGCTATGGTCTGGGGTCAATGAAGAGTCAACCAATAGGCTGAGCTATTCAAAAGTGTCTAGGGGAGTCAGGTGTCCAACTTCTATTCTGTGGGAAAAACTTAGTCCCAGCCTCATGCCAAAGGTCAGCCTGAAAGTGTGTGGCAAGCAACATATGGAATCCTGATCTCTTCATTCGCTGTCTACTGTGTTCAGCCGAAATTCCATACATGTGCCCACTTACATCACTCTTCCCCATCCCATCCTAATACTGATGGCATGCACTGTCTGCTCCATTTAAGAAAGACACCACCCTCTGCTCTCATTTTCACAGGAAGAATTTCTTCTTTCAGATTCTTCACACAAAATAAATAGAGCTAGTTGAACAATGGGACTATTTTCATTAAAAAAACAAAACAAAACAAACAAACAAAAAAGATCACATGTCCGTCTTTGTTATCCAAATTCAAAACTTCTGCAACCTGCTTACTAATTAAAAAGTAGCTCCATTTAACTACTCTAGTCTTCATTTTTTTCAGGCTGTCCTGCTTACTAAGCATCACTCTATACTGTCAATTCTTCATGGCAGCAATCATGGGTACTTTTAAGTTTGTTAGTTCTAGTCAACATTTTTACCATGATTGTTTTTTCAATTTCAAAATGTGGTTTCACCATGTTAGAATGTTTTGGGGGTTGGGGGGGGGTATTGGTTTTTTTTTTCCTGGATAATCTGAATTTTGAAATAAAATATTTGATTTTGCACTGGGAAAATCTAAACAAAAATTTTATTTCAATTTGACTTCTCAAAATGAAATAATAGATTTTATTTCAAAATGTCAAAATGAAATTAAAAAAAATTGAGTTGACATTTCTATTTAAAATGACAAAATTACTCATCTCAATGTCATTTTAAATCAAAATATTGATCGAGAATGAAATTGACATTTCAAAAAGATGGCTTGTTTCAATCAAAAAGGACAAAATGAAATGTTTAGATATTTCTGCTTTCAAATATTTTATGATTTTTCCTTTCACAAAAACATTGACATTTCAACTTTCTGGCCTATTTTGGGTTTAAAACAAATGCTGAAATATGGAATTTACTGGGTGATGGAAAAAATATTTTCTGACCATCTCTAACATTTTTACAGAACCAAGCATGACAAGGCCTTAATCTCAGTTAACTGTAATAGAAAAAAAATAATAAAAGAAGAAGCGGTATTTCCAGGTTCTTTATGTGTTATATTTAAGCCCCTTGAGTCATAGACTTTCTCTAACTTTATCTTAAGCAGAAAGATTAGTAGTTGGTTGGTGTTTAACAGATGCTTGATAGTAATTAATCTTCTGTTATTTGAGGAAAATAAATGGGCAGATGTATTGCACAGGTTTATATATTAATGCACATAAAGTAGTTTGAGATCTCTGGGACAAGGATGCTATTGAAGAACACTGCTCTCTTCTTGTAATGCCATTGTCTATGTCACAGAGCCATAAAAATAGCCCTGCTGAGTCAGACCTGCCATCTAAATCCACTATCACATTTCTGACAGTGACCAGGAACAGATGTTCCACTGAAGATTCAAGAACATCACAACAGACATGATATTTAATACCCCTTCCAGTAATGTTATCATAATTAATCATAACAACTCTGGATATTTTTATTACCCAATCTCTTTTTGAATTCTGCTACATTTATGGTCTCGGTGTATCCCTGTGGCAAGAAGTTCCACAGTTGAATCATGTGTGGCACAAAATCACCCCCATTGTCTTATGCAGATTCAAAAGAAAGAAAGAAAGAAAGAAAGAATGGCCTGACTAAATGGGCTTTTTCCACTCCGCTGTTCTGGGTTTTGTGCAATTCTTCTTCTCTGTAGACATGATACTGCATGCAACTGGAGTGTTTAGACTAAATGGACAGATCCCCATAGCCTTTCTGCATGTAGAAATTCATCTGAGGAGAGCAATACTCTCACTTTTAAACCACCTGCAGGCTGGAGCCCAAACAACATTGTATAAGATCCCAATCCTGCAGACAGATTCACAGTGATGGCAGTGGTCCATACTCACTTAATTTTAATTACTTGTTTGTTCTACCTGTTCCTGTTCACTGGGGTAAGCTTATGCAAGACTGGGCACTATGTGAATATTTATATGAACGTATGAGGTTTCACGAAGCCTATCAAAGTGAAAAGTGAGATCGACAAGTCGGAAATTAGGCCTGCAGTTTGGTAGGGCTCTGAATGCTGGGCACTGAGCAAGAGACAGGAGCAGTTTCTGATCTCTTGAAAATGGCATAGACACATGTTGCTGGATTGCATTAGTCCGCCAAATGTTAACAGTGAATGTTGGCCTTGAGTAATTTCTGAACTCATCTTTGACAAATAATTTGGATGGGCAATTTCTTTTGCTATGGGGTTGCTCATGACCTGCTGATGGTGCATGTAGATGACAACCACATTGAATGGGTGAATAGGTTTTTCTGTCTGGGTACTTGTCTGATGGCATGAGTTTCTGAATCTGAAGAAGTCACACATCTGATGGGTCCTGTGTCAATGACATTTCAGCACCTTTAAAGCCCCCTGTTTGGGAGGCACAATGTCTATGTGACAACTAAGAGGCAAGTATTCAATATGGTAGTGATGACAACTCTATTATATGGAGCAGAAACATATTCATTAAAAACAGCTGAGGAGAAGAAATTAAACAGTTTTCAGTGTCAAAAGTTATGACATATCCTTGACATCCATTGATTCAATTTTGTCACAAACAGAGAGATACTTAAATGATCCCAGCAAGTTGCAATTTTGCATTAATTGAGAAGAAGACAACTGCAATGGTTGGGGTATGTGCAATGTTCAGGAGGCCGTATGCTTTTACAGAAGGTTTAAAGATTTGAGGTAGAAGGAAGCAGAGCACCAGTGCAACCATGAATGAGAGTGAAAGATGCAATTGTGGGATATAAGAAACCTAAATCATCCCATCCTGACTCTTGTAAAAGGAAGAAGACTTGCAAAGGACAATTCAAGATGGAAACCCATTCCACATGCCACCATGGCCGCGTTAGAGCCATGTGTTTCTACTGCCGATCATGTACTGCTGACTTTATGAAGCAAACCAGCTTCAGAGACGCTGTGAAAGCCCTGCCTCAAAATACCTTATTGACCAAGTTGTTAGGGCTGAGGAGAGTTGTTAAGGCAGCTAAGTTGTTAAGGCTGCTCAGTGCTTGGAGCTCCGATGCCAGCTGCATGAGCAGGGAATGCAGCTTACTGATTCAGCAGACCTCAATATTATTCCTAAAGAAAGACCACAGGCTCGGTTTGGTGGCTAAGGCCCTCAGCGAGGTTTATTGTCAGCAAAGCACAGTACTAGCTCCCTGTCCAGTGGGTCACAGGGAGACTAAGACATGTATTTCTGTTACAAGATGGGACACCAGGGTCCTGTCCCCTTGACCAATACAAAGATGCCTCTCATTGGACTTCTGCTTTTATACACTGATACAAAAAAGGTACATATTATACTCCAGATGCTGTTAGTTACAACCTTTATCCTGGTACCTGCTAGTTAGAACAAACATCCTCACTCATTGTCCTGTGATCCCAATCTTATCTTATGAGGGGTCAGTGTCCTCTTGTACCATCTCTTAAGAATGTATTTACATAGTTACTTGAGAGATCTGTGTCTATTTTCACCTTCCTCTCTGGTCAGCAATATGCTTACCTGGTGCATTGCTATTCTATTAAAGCCCGGCCGATTCTAGTTCCCAGCCTTCGGTTAATACAATTACTTAGGCTTAGGTTTCCAGCAAGGCCTACAGCACAGAGATTAAAGCACTTTCCTGAGAGATAAGAGACCTAAATTCAAATCTCTGTTCTACATCAGACAGAGAAGGAATTGCATGAGGATCTCCCATGACCCAGGAGAGTTCTGTAACCACTAGCTTAAAGGTACTGGGGAGGCACTAAGATGCCCTGTGCTGCTTTGTGACTTTAGTTGGCTTTTTTGTTTGTTTGTTTTGCCCTGGATGAAACACTTTGGCTTTTTTTTCTAATTCACAAATAGTTTTGGGTCAACCAAACCGCATTTTTCAGTGACTAAACTACTTGTCTGAAAAATTTTACCCAGATGTATTCAGAAAAGCTCCTCCTTCATCTCATCTCCTGTTCTTTCCTGCCATCTTATACAGGCTATTAGCTCCTTTCTCATCCCTTAAGCTGTGCATCCAGCCACTGATGATTTTTTAAGGATGGCTGGCCATTCTCCATTCTTTCTCCTCTACTGCACTTCTGGTAATTATACATTAAGATTAGGACCTTCACAGGATTCCAAGGGAGAGGAAATGTGCTGCTGTTTGCGCATCTAACTCCTTTGAGAATCTGAGCCTAAGCACATGCCTTTTTAATTGACTGTCACTGAGACTGGGTACCTAAATCACTTGGATGCATATGAAAACCCAAGCCTCAATGCCCTCATTTTTAGGTACTTTAGACCATTGCTTAAGGCCTGACCCAGCACAATGTTACTGGGAGCTTGTTACAGAGAGTGAACTTCAGAGAATGTCCCGGGGGAACAAGACAGCAATTAAACAACTCTCAAGAACCAGCTCCTAGTCTTGGAGTCAGCTAAGGAAAAGTTAATTGCTTCACTCCCCAACACACCTTGAGGTATTTCACTGCTCCAGGTAAAGAATATTGGATCTCCTTGGATGCTGTATTCCAGAGACAGACAGACTAGATAGACAAACGGATAAGGAGGATGATAGACTAAGAAAAGAGGAAATCACAGGTCAGAATGATCTCACCATATTTATGATCTGTGCTTAAAGGGCAGGTGAGTTGACTCATATTTTTATTCCTTTTTAATTTTTGTATCCTTTTCATTTCAAAGGACCGGATTCTGTTCCTCTTATCTAGGGGTGGGTCTCTGCAGAGTCCAATTGACTTTTACCTAGCAGCAGCAGTCTGCTCACACAGACTAAGTTACAGCACAGGGGCCATGGTTGGTGAAACCAATTTGCTTGAATCACCCAGCTCTCTCTTTCTCTGTCTTTCTTAAGGCAGCACTGAGATAGCGGAGAGCAGGTGTGTGTGCGTGTGTGTGTGTGCATGCGCGCACTTAGGCATTTGTCTCATGAGCTGATAATTGAGGAAATGTTTAGCTTCTCTCTAGGGTTGTATGGGGACAAACATAATTTTGACATTTGAGAGAACATTGATTTTATTCCTTTTTCCATTAATAAATGATGTCATTCACTTCCAGAATGGCAGGATAATTTCTCTACTGTAAGTACAGTCTGATATTCAGACATGCAGAAAATGGAGTAAAAAAGCCCACTGAGTAGGAATTTAAGTGACTTAGGAGGAAAAGTCCCATTAATTTTCTATCAGGCCTCTCTTTTCAAAACTATGTCACTGTGTTAAGATAATGTTTGATGGTCACATTCATTTCTTCTTGATAGTGTTGCATGGCCTTCTCATAAACTAGAGAGATATAACCGAGATGCAGCTACTATAAGGTGGGTGCGTAGCTGGTTGGAAAACAGTTCCCAGAGAGTATTTGTCAGTAGTTCACAGTCATGTTGGAAGGGCATAACAAGATTGAAAAAATATGGTTTGTTTATTCTGGAGAAGAAAAGACTGAGAGGTTACATGACAACAGTTTTCAAGTACATAAAAGGTTGTTACAAGGAGGAGGGGGAAAAATTATTCTTCTTAACCTCTGAGGATAGAAGAAGAACCAATGGGCTTAAATTGCAGCAAGGGCAGTTTAGGCTGGAACATTAGGAAAAACTTCCTAACTGTCAGGGTGCTTAAGCACTGGATTAAATTACCTAGGGAGTTTGTGGAATCTTCATCATTGGAGATTTTTAAGAGCAGGTTGGACAAACACCTGTCAGGGATGGTCTAGATAAAACTTAGTCCTGCCATGAGTGAAGGGACTGGACTAGATGACCACGTGCGGTCCCTTCCAGTTCTATGATTCTATGATTCTTACTCTTCCTGAAAAATCCTAATGATTTTAATAGGAAAGAATACAATGATATACTAGAGATATTAAATAATGTTTTCAATGAAATAGTCTAAAACAACTGACAGACTATAATAGAGAAGGAGATTATTTTTATAGATTTGGCCAGATGTCCAGCTATTGTCATTTGGCCATAGTTTCATTGCAGCCAGTCTGCCAGATCCCATGCTGATGTAATGCAGCTGTAACTCTACTGAAGTCATAAGGCCAGATTGCAGAGAGAGAATTCATTCCTCTTTAGCCTGGTGGATTGAACACTCACCCCACATGCAGAAGACCAAGTATCCAATAACCCTGCACTGCCTCTTTTATGATTTATCCATAGAGGAACAATTCAAGGGGAGAGACTGAGGGAGCCCCACATCAGACTATCCCTTAGTCAGAAATGAGCAGGGTATTTGTGAATACCTGTAGGACCTGATTCTGGGATGTAGGCATCTAAAGTGGCAGTTAGGTGCCAAAGTCTTTTTGTGTATTCAGCTTATTTTGCCTATTTAAAACACACAAATACCATCTCGCGTCGTTCTTTCTCTCTCTCTAAATTTAATATAGTTAAAACACACGTTTTACAGAATGGAATAGGACTGTCTTTACATTCATCTTCTGGAACAAATAATCTCCACATACTATTTCAATTTATTTTCATAATAAGTGTTAATCTCTTTTTTTTTTTGGTCTTCCAGGTCACAGATTTCCTGAATAAATGAAAATGAAAAATCAAACCACAGTGACTGAATTTATTCTCCTGGGACTTTCCAGCGACCCACAGATGCAGATTTTCTTCTTCTCAGTGTTTTTAGTTATTTACTTAATCACTCTGGGTGGTAACATAATGATCATGGTGCTCATAAGAGCTGATTCTCACCTTCACACTCCTATGTACTTCTTCCTTTTCCATTTATCCTTTGCTGATATCTGCTATTCCTCGGTCACGGTGCCTAAAATACTGATGAACTTGCTAGCGGAGCACAAAACTATTTCTGTCAATGGCTGCATTACTCAGATATTCTTCTTCCTCCTCTCAGTTGGGGCTGAAGTTCTCATTCTTTCAGCCATGGCTTATGACCGATACGCAGCCATCTGTGACCCATTGCGTTACATGGAGAGAATGAACAAAGGGATCTGTGTTCTCTTGGTGAGTGGGGCATGGACCACAGCCTTCTTTTATGCCCTTCTTAACACTGTTTTTACTCTGAAGTTGCATTTCTGTGGCTCCAACCAAATCCATCATTTCAGCTGTGAGCTTCCTCCTCTATTACAACTGGCCTGTACTGAGACCCTCACTAATCAAGTGGTGCTTCTTACTTCTTTTGTGATATCTGGGTCAAGCTCCTTCCTCCTCACGCTGATCTCCTACATTCACATCATCTCCACCATCCTGAGGATACGCTCTGCAGAGGGCAGGCATAAAGTCTTCTCCACCTGCAACTCCCACCTGATTGTAGTTGGTTTGTTGTACCTGACAGGTTTTCTCCAGTACACAAAACCCAGCTCCGTCTCTTCTGTGGTGCTGGATGAAATATTCTCCATCCAGTACAGTGTCTTGACCCCGATGTTAAACCCTATCATCTACAGCCTGAAAAACAAGGAGGTGAAAACAGCTCTAAGGAAAATGTTGGGAAAATTAAAGTTTGTCAAGTAATGTTTATGATCTAAAATAAATTAAATTGCATATTTTTACCTTAGAGAGCATCAACACCTGTGGATAACAGGTGTTTGGGAATTTCTCAGCTCAGGTAACTGAGACAAATCCAAAGTTGGTCTAAATGAGTGTGGCTCCCTTGAAGTCAGCAGGCCAGATTCCCAGTTGTACAAGAATCACTGGAGCACAGGATCTTGGGTCTTCTAAATCCAGAGTGAGTATTTAGAGCACTGGGCTGTAGAGTCAGCCACACATTTCTTCCTTTTCTTTATCTCCATATCTCTTTAATCTGGCCCATTGACTTCAGGGGTTCTGTGGCAAATTATGCCTGCTGAGTTTATGGCCAATTCTATTCATCTATTAATCTCTGTTCTTTTGCTTTTTTGACTTATTTTTGAAACTCCATTTAATATCAGTTATCTTATTCTATCCCTACTAAAATCTCCAGGATTTTCAATAATAATGAATAAGGATAATATAATACTCATTGAAGCCAATGGGTTTAAATCTTGTCTCTTTATCAGGCACTTGAAGTGGGGCTCTCATATTCCAGGTGACTACCCTGACCATTGGGATAAAAGGTATGAGTGGTCTCCTCCGTCTAATTCCTTCTTCTTCCTCCTCCAGCCCCAGCTTCATGTAAAAAACCCTTAGGTGGGGTTAGAGGGTTCCTAGCTGAGAATGGCAAGCAGAAGGACTTGCCTCCTTCACAGGGATATGGGGACTGAACTCTTTGACAGTGACAGGTCTTAGAACACACCCCACTCCTCAGCATCTGCCATTGACTAGGGAACCACCTATTATCATGTTAGAACATAAAAACAAATGAAAGACATTCCAGGTCAGACAAATGGTTCATCTAGCCCAGTATCTTGTTTCTGACAGTGGCCAGTGTCAGATTTTTCAAAGAAAATGAACAGAACTGACAATTATTGAGTGATACATCCCCTTTCATCCAGTTCCAGCTTCTGGCAGTCAGAGGTTTAGGGACACCCAGAATAGGGGTTGCCTCTCTGGTCTTCTGGACTAATAGCCATTGATGATCTATCCTCCATGAACTTATCTAATTGTTTTTAAAAACTGTCTCCAGCTGAAGAAAAAGGGAACAAGAGATGTTGTTAAAATGAAAGTCTGATTTAATATTTTACAGTTCAAATGCATTTTTACTTCCTGGCTTTAATAAAAGGTTATAAAAAGAGATTTTTCTTTGGTTTGTTTGCCAAGGTACTAAGCAGACTCAGGTCTCTGTAAAGCGAACTCTGAACTTTGTTTAGAACTGTTTAATGTGGGACAGTGACTGGGTTATGTGGCTTAATCCTTGAAACATGATGTTTAATATCCCTTAAAATATGTTGTCATGATTAATTATAATAACCCTGAATATTTGTCTTATCCAAACCTTATCTGAATATTGCTACATTTTTTTGGTATTCAAAGTCTAAATGTGGCAAGAAGTTCCACTATCTAATTATTTTTCTTCTTCATGCCATCAGCACATGCATGGAAAACCCTCCCAACAGTGGTTCACCAAACCATCAACCTCACCTTGTGAAAATCCTACAGGTAGAAAGAGAGGAGGTCTCCACTGAGTGGGCTTCTTCATTTCCCTATTATGTTTTTGTGAATCTCTTCTTCTCTAGAGACATGATACTGCATGCCCTTGAATGTTTAGACTAAATGGACATACCCCTACAGCCTGTCTGCATTCAGACTTCCAACTGAGGCTTAGAAGAATTCCACTTATAGGAGACCTTCAGGACTGAATCTAATTAACAGTATGCACAATCCCGACCCTGCAGATACATTCACACTAGTGTTAGGAGTCGGTACTCTCATGTAATTTAATAAAATTATTGATGTACAATTTCACAGCTGTAACGTTCTTGCTGGATTTTGCGTTATAGGCCTATTTATATGAGCATTTGTATTTTCACTAAACCTACCACACTGAAAAGTGAGATCTGCAAGATGTTAATTAGGCCTGAACTTTCACAGGATTCTGAATTCTGGACATTGAGGAAGAGACAGGAAGAGGCAGATCTTGAATACAAAGGAAATGAAAATGTAGCAATAGATACTTTGAGTTACGTGGATGGACCATGTTTGTAACTAATGAAGTAGGGGAAATGTGAAGTTGGTACCAATTACATAAAAGCTGAGGGAATCGAGGCATAGATGGTTTGGCCATGTGAAAAAAAAATTGGAAGAATATATAGGAAACAGGAAGTTAAACATAGAAGTGGAGGGAAAGAGAAGGGTTGGCAGATCCAGAACTAGATGGATGGATGTCATATTGAAGGACATGATTAGTTGCAGAGTTTCCAAAGAATAGCATTCAAGACAGACTGGAATGCAGAAGAAGGATGTGAAGAACCAACCCCATATAGTTGACCGTAAGGTTTAAAGAAGATTTGATTTAAGTAAGTGTAGCAAGAGGTTCAGACACTATATAACTATATTGCAGATATGACAAGATCCTTGAACAAATGTTACTGAATTAAATTTCACACTCTTTGACTTCATTGCATTAAAAATGCAAATGTTCATGTACTTCTGTAGGATTGCATGATGCTTCTTTAGGAGGAAGACATGAATAATGCAATTGCTGGGAGATATTGGGGACTTCAAAGGACTTTTGGGGATAATATGCTTGAAGTGGATATTCAAAGAAATTCTTGGGGGTGGACCCACCTAAAATGCATTATTTTGAAGCTACACTTTGAGTGGATACCCATTGTCTGTCTTATTACCTAGTCAAGGTCTCTTCAAAGAGCCACACCAGAGAAGTCAATGACAGAGGGTAAGGAGATGATTTTGGTTTGAGCTGTGATATAATGACTTTGAAACCACAAGAAAATCCCTGGGAAGCGGTTGAAGGACAGCTCCTGCCAGAGCCTTGCACACATACTTAATTTCATCTAATCTCATACTACACTAAAAGGTAAATTAATTTGACTTCGCTCTTAAATTACAGGAACCTGTCTGATTTGCATTCTCTTGGACTGCCTAGATTCTCCTGTGTGTCCGTTTAAGTCTCAGCGTGGTTCCCCCAGTGTGACCCACCCTGTTCAAACTGTTTCCAGTGTCCCACAGGCAACATGCTACAGCCTTTAACACATTAACTCTCAATGTTTATTTTAGGGCTGCGTCTATACTATGAGCTAGAGGTGGGATTCCCGGTTCATCGAGCTAGCATTCCAAAATTAGCAATGTAGCAGTAGTGTCATGGACAGCAGTGAGTGGAGGCACAGACTAGTTTCACTGACTGGAAACATTTATGAAGCTCATGGGTATGTATTTGACATGCCTAGTTCATGCCAACATGTGCCACTGCCTGTACTACAGCAGCTACGTTACTATTTTGATTAAGTTACCTCAATGAGAGCTACAATGAGTGAGTCTGCATAAGCTGGGAATCACACCCCTAGCTGACTTGTAGACACACTAAGTGTAAGGTGTTACGCAACTGCTGGAAAGGGCTTCCTCCCTCTTCCCCTAGGGAGGTAGGTTCTAGTTCCTAGATAAACCTGTTGGGTGAAATACACATTGCATTATGTGGTACAAAAAGCACCATAGTAGTAACAGATCCTGAAACAATATTTACAATTACTAAAGAGAAAACCCAAGTGTCACACTTGATAGAATGGTACTGAAAAGCTCCTAGAGTGACCAAAGGATGTTACCATCATGTATATAGTCTTTGTTGCCGGTTTTGACTCACTGCATCAATCAGTGCTGTGGATACGAATTCACCATTGTGGGGTGTACGAGGGCTTTGTGCGCCACATAGAGGAACACTACTATCAAGGCCAGCACAACCCATTAGGCGACCTAGATGGTTGCCTAGGCTGCTGACATTTGGGGGTCGGCGACTGCGGCAGTGGGATGTTTTTCCGCCACTGTTGTCGGCGGTATTTCATGGGTGGGACCTTCTGCCATCTCTGTTGGGGGCGTCACTTTTGGGAGCGGGACCTTTCGCCGCCTAGGGCACCAAAAAGGCTGCCAGCGTTTCTGAGTACTATGGTACACTGACTTGTGCGAGAGTCAATGGTTGTTTTATAGACTGGTTTTCTATAGAATCAGGGGTGCATGAAGAATATTTCTCCAAACCTTGGTTTTTAATGTTATAATCGTCTATCAGATGACAAGATTGATCGTGGCCCAGGTAGAGGTGTACTATTTAAAGATTCATCTTGAGTGGATCTTAAATATGAGGATGATATTGCCTTACTTGCAGAGACTACTGACCATGAGCTCAGAAAAACTGCTTTATCTATGATGATAAAACGAAAACCATCCATGCCGCCGATAAAACGGAAATGAATGACCTCGTGATGTATATGAAGATGGTAATGACACTGAATGGGTGAATAGTTTTATCTATCTGGGTAGCTGGTTAACAGCAAGGGGGACTATGTCTGAAGAGGACACGTGTATGATCAGTCTTGCATCAGTGGGATTTAAGCATCTTCAGATACCTCTCTTTGGATGTCAGAATGTCTATGTGACAACTAAGAGATGAGTGTTGTCAGAGTTAGACTCAGGACTCACATTTTGTCAGACCACTCTGTTTACTAGCACAGCGCTCTGCTAATGACACCCAGATACTGTGAGCACCATGCAAGACACAATAGAACTCTCTCATGTCTTTTTTAGTGAATTTGACTAAATAGTCCATAGTCAAATGATTTCAGTCAGATAGTCTCTTTATTTGGATTATTTACAAATGCCCATTTTCCCTTCAGAATGGCTGCAAAGAAACCAATAATTCTCTCTTTTTAACATGGACCTTTTTAACATTTTCACAAAGTTTAATTGCTTAATTCTCTCCAACCTCTGTAAAATTAACTTTTCACTTTCTTTCCTTAAATCACTTGTTTATCTCCCAAAATGACACCTTTATCATCTCAGATTTCACCGTTTTAAGTATTGTCCCAAGGATTCATGCCTGCACTTACTGCTTTTGTTACTCCTGACACTATGCCCTTAGGGCTCCAACCTATTTTTCAGTTTCTTTATCTGTTGCTTGCTGCTTGTGTGGGCTCCGATACTGCTTTTTCCAATGAACCATTTTTGTTAGTGATATTGCGGCCATCTCACAACTCTGAAAGAAATGCTTAAGGAAAGGGACCAGGAAGGGTGGGGGCCAGCCAAGGAGCCCACCCTCCTTGCTGAATTGGCAGTGGAACACTAAAGGAACCTTTAGATGAAGAACCCCAGATGGTGAATAGCAGCATAGCTCCACTGAAATAAACTGGGCTACTCTGATACATGCCAGCTGAGGATCTCTCAAAGATATGACTTTAAATTCGTCCATTGCCAATGTTTGGCTTACAGAGCTATGATCTGGGGTAAATGAAGAGTCAACCAATAGGTTGAGCTATTCAAAAGAGTCTAGGGGAATCAGTTGCCCAACTCATATTGGATGAGAATAACTTAGGCCCAACCTCATATCCAAGGTCAGTCAGAAAAATCTGTGGAGAAGAAGACATGGAGTCCCGATTCTTCCTTCCCTGGCTAGTGTGTTCAGCCACAATTCCATACATATGCCCACTTCCATCTCTCTTCCCATCCCATCCTAGTACTGACTGCATGCACTCTCCCATTTAAGAAAGACATTGCTCCTATTTTCACAGGGAGAATTTCTTCTTTAAGATTCTTCACACAAAATAAATAGAGCTAGTTGAACAGTGGGATTATTTACATGAAGAAAACTATCTCCGTCTTTGTTATCCAAATTCAAAACTTCTGCAACCTGTTTACTAAGCATCACTGGTACTCTCAACTGGTACTCTCAATTCTTCATGGCAGCAATCATGGGTACTGTTAAGTTTGTTAGCTCTGGTCAACATTTTTCCCATGATTGTTTTTCAAATTTCAAAGTGTGGTTTCACCGTAAAGGAATGGTTTTTTTTGTTTTTTGGGGGGGGGGGGGGGGGATGGGTACTGTTAAGTTTGTTAGCTCTGGTCAACATTTTTCCCATGATTGTTTTTCAAATTTCAAAGTGTGGTTTCACCGTAAAGGAATGGTTTTTTTTGTTTTTTGGGGGGGGTATTGATTGAAAATGACAATGTTTGTTTCAATAAAAGCAAAATGAAATGTTTAGTTTGCAATAAAAATGATTTTTTCCTTCACAAAAATGTTGACATTTCAACTTTATGGCCTATTTAGAGTTTTAAAACAAATGTTGAAATTTGGAATTTATTGGGTGATATTTTTTTTTCTGACATATCTGTAATATTTATATAGAACCATGAATGACAAGGCCTTAATCTCACCTAATTGTAATATAAAATAAATAATAATAAAAGAAGAAGTAGTATTTCCAGATTTTTTTTTATATTTAAGTCTTTTGTGTCATGGACTTTCTATAATTGTATCTTAAGCACAAAGACTAGAAGTTGATAGGTGTTTAATGGATGCTTGATAGTAATAATCTTCTGTAATTTGAGGAAAATAAATGGGCAGATGTATTGCAGAGGTTATAAATTAATGCACATAAAATATTTGAGATCTCTGGGAAAGAATGCTATTGAAGTGCACGTCTGGTCCCTCTGAGCCCCCAGAGTGAACAACAACCAAAAACTAACAGCACACACAGAAACTTCCCTCCCTCAAGATTTGAAAGTATCCTGTCTCCTGATTGGTGCTCTGGTCAGGTGACAGCCAGGCTTACTGAACTTGTTAACCCCTTACAGTCAAAAGAGATATAATGTACGTTTGTTCTATTAACTCTTTCTGTCTGTTTATGACACATACCCTATCTCTTTTTGGATCTTGCTACATTTGTGGTCTCAATGTATCCCTGTGACAAAGAGTTCCACAATCTAACCATGTGTCTTCTTCATACCATCTGCACATGCATGGAAAACCATCCCAACACTGCTGCACCAAATCACCCCCATCGTATTATGCAGATTCTATAGAAAGAAAGAAAGAATGACCTGACTGAACGGGTGTTTTCCGTTCAGCTGTTCTGGTTATCGTGCATTTCTTCTTCTCTAGAGACATGATACTGCATGCACTGGAGTGTTTAGACTAAATGGATAGATCCCCATAGCCTTTCTGCATGTAGATATCCAGCTGAGGAGAGCAGGACTTTCACTTTTAGACCACCTGCAGGCTTGAGCCCAAACAACATTGTGTATGACCCCAATCCTGCAGACAGATTCACAGTGATGGCAATGGTCCATACTCACTTAATTTGTTCTACTTGTTCACTGGAGTGAGCCTTTTGCAAGACTGGGCACTATGTGAATATTTATATGAACATCTGAGGTATCACGAAGCCTACTGAAGTGAAGAGTGAGATCTACAAGTCAGTAATTAGGCCTGCACATTGGTAGAGCTCTGAATGCTGTGTACTGAGCAAGAGACAGGGGCAGATCTTAAAGATAGTGGAAACAAAACCATTAAGATGGGTGCTTGGAGTTATAGGGACTGACCATGTTTGGAATTAACAAAGTAGAGGAAGTGTGAAGGTGATATCAGTTATAGAAAAGCTGAGAGAATCCAGGCTTAGAGGGTTTGGCCATGTGAAAAGAAGATCGGATAAAAGAGGGTTACACTTAGAGGAGGAGAGTAAGAGAAGTGTAGGTAGACCCAGAATTAAATGGATGGATGTCATGGTAAAGGATTTGATTAGCTACAGAGTTTCCAAGGGATAGTGTTAAAGACAGGCTGGAATGGATTAGAGGATACAAAGAGCCAATCTCATATAGATGGGAGTAAGGCTGGAAGAAGGATTGAGTCCAGTAAGTGCAGTAAAAGGTTGAGATACTATATTTCAAGATTGTCACTGTGACAGATATGAAAGTGTCCTGTAACATCCTGCACAAACTTTAACAAACTAAGTTAAACCTTATTGAATTCAGGAAATATCTTTGAAGTTGGTTGTATTAGAATGCAAATATTTATGCACTATTACAGTATTTTATGGAGCTCATTTAGGAGGAAGTTCTGATCAGTGCAATCTCTGGGAGACATTAGGAACTTCAGAGGACATTTGGAGACAAGACATGTGAAGTGGATTTTCAAGGAAATTCTAGGGGAGGGAGGAAGAGAATGTGACTGACTCCTCCGGAATCCCTCATTTTAAAGCTGCATTTTGAGCAGAGACACATTTTCTGGCTGATTACATTTTCAAGGTGTCTTCAAAGTACCAAAGTAGACAAATGAGTCACTCACAGAGTCAGGAATTATTCTTGTTCTTAGCTGAGGATGTGATGTACTTGAAACAACAGGAAAAATCCTGGGTGGAGATTGAAGGAGAGCTCCTGCCAGAGCCAAAGCTGCAGTCTGTGAGGAGAGAAGTGAAGCTGGTCTGTTAGGCAGGCTATTTTTGCTGGAAATAACAAATTGAAGGCTGGGAACAGGTTATCCTCAAAATACCCTCCCCAGCTGCTTAGAAAACCGTGCCCCAAAATACCTTATAGACCAAGCTGTTAGTGCTGAGGAGAGTTGTTAAGGCTGCTAAGTTGTTAAGGTTGCTCAGTGCTGCAGTTCTTGGAGCTCCAATGCCAGTTGCACGAGCAGGGAATGCCGTTTACCAATTCAGCAGATCTTGATGTTATTCGTAAAGAAAAAGCACAGGCTTGTGAGGTCTGTGTATATTTGTACCATCCTCTCTGGTCAGAAATGGGTCCACCTGGTGCATTGCTATTCTGTCAAACCTCGGCCTACTCACAGAGATTAAAGCACTTTCCTGAGAAATAAGAGACCTAACTTCAAATCTCTGCTCTACATCAGACAGAGAAGGAATTGCTTGAGGATCTCCCCTGATACAGGTGAGTTCCCTAAAAACTAGGTTAAAAGCAACAAAGACTCCTGTGGCACCTTATGGACTAACAGACGCATTGGAGCATAAACTTTCATGGGTGAATATCCACTTTGTCAGACACTTGAGGAGTGACACTAAGGTTCCCTGTGCTGCTTTGTGACTTTACCTGGTTTTTTTTGTTTGTTTGTTTTCCCCTGGGTGAAACAATTTGGCTTTTTTTTTCAAATTCACAAATAGTATTGGGCCAAGCAAACTGCATTTTTCAATAAACTACTTGTCTGAAAAAAATTACCACCTGTATTCAGAAATCTCCTCCTTTGTCTCATCTCCTGTTCTTTCCTGCTGTC
Source organism: Chelonoidis abingdonii (assembly GCF_003597395.2). NCBI lineage: Eukaryota > Metazoa > Chordata > Testudines > Testudinidae > Chelonoidis > Chelonoidis abingdonii. The sequence continues at coordinate 18,354,191 of NC_133793.1, read as the reverse complement.
ATATACAGTCTATTTGCTTCTTTCTCATTCCTTAACCTGTGTCTCTATCCACTGGTGATTTTTTAAGGATGGCTGGCCATTCCGCATTCTATCTCCTTTGCTGCTCCTGTGGTAATTATACATTAAGACTTGGACCTTCAAAGGAGTCTAAGGGAGAGGAGGTGTGCTGCTGTTTGTGCATCTAACTCCTTCAGCTGCTTTGAGAATCTCAGCCTAAGCACATGCCTTTTTAATTGACTGTCACTGAGATTGGGTACCTAAATCACTTGGATGCATATGGTAACCCAAGCTTCAGTGCTCTCATTTTTAGTTACCGTAAATGATTGCTCAAGGGTTGACCCAGCACAATGTAACTAGGAGCTTCTTACATAGAGTGAGCTCCAGGGATTGTCCCGAGGGGGACAAGACAGCATTTAAACAACTCTCAAGAATCAGCACCTAGTCTTGGAGTCAGCTAAAGAAAGGCTTTTTGCTTCACTCCCACTAATAACCCTACACACCTTGAGGGGTTTGACTGCTCCAGGTAAAGAATATTGGATCTCCTTGGATGCTGTATTCCAGAGACAGACGGACTAGATAGACAAATCGATAAGGAGATAGATAGACTAAGCAAAAGGAAAATCACAGGTCAGAACGATCTCACCATATTTATGATCTGTGCTTAAAAGGCAAGTGAGTTGATTCATATTTTTATTCCTTTTTAATTTTTGTATCTTTTTCATTTCAAAGGACCTGATTCTGCCCCTCTTATCTAGGGGTGGGTCTCTTAAGAGTCCCATTGACTTCTGCCTGGCTGCAGCAGTCTGCTCACACAGACTCAGTTACAGCACAGGGGTCATGGCTCGTGAAACTGATTTACTTGAATCACCCAGCTCTCTCTTTCTCTCTCTTTCTTAAGGCAGAACTGAGATAACTGAGAGTAGGTGTGTGTCAAGGGGGAAGGTCAGGGGAAGGGCATTCTCTGGAAAATGCCTTTGGAATTGAATTTCCCTGTGCACAGAATCTGCCTGTGTTGACATCTAGGTTCTAGTACAAGGACCCTCTCTTTGCTTAGACATTTGTCTCATGAGCTGATTGTCATAAACAGATAGCTAAGGGTTAATTTTTCTTTTCCCTGTAAAGGGTTAACAAAGAGAACCAAACACCTGACCAGAGGACCAATCAGGAAACCAAATTTTTCAAAGTGAGGGAGGGAACTTCTGGTTTTGGGTTTTGTTCTGCCTGTTTTGTTTTCTCTCGGCTATGAGAGAAGAGGTTTTCTTTCTATCTCCAAGCTTCTTTCTACCCTTCTGTTACCAAGATGTGAGTACAAAAGGAAAAGCAATAGGTTTATATTGTATTTTGTATTTACATGTGTGTATCTTGCTGGAATGGTTTCAATGTTATCTTTTTGAACACTGTTATTCATATTTTCTTTAAGGCAATTAGCCCTGTATATGTCATCTTGATACAGAGTTATGTTGTCTTTTCTTGCTTTTTTATAAAGCTTTTTTTTAAACTGCTTGAGGTTTTCTCTGTATAGGCTACGAAACGATAGGGAGGGGAACATCTCCTGTGTAGTGACTAGGATTTCGAATGCAATAGGCCTCCGGGGGGAGGTAAATTGCCGCTCTCTGTTTTGCATTCAGGAGTTTAAGTACATGTACGCCCAGGTAACCAGGAGGGAGGAGCTGTGGGATGAGATACAGAGAAGACAAGGTGGAGGAGGTTTTTCCTTTGGGGGTGAGCCTCAGGGTTTCTGAGTCTTAGGGTCCCCCATAGAAGATTTTGGAGACCAGAAGTGTACAGGCACGATTCCTGGTTGGTGCCAGGCTAGATCGCGTCCAAGCTGGTAATAAGCTTGGGGGAGTTTCATGCTAAGCACCCAGCTTTTGGACACTAAGGTCCAGATTTGGGACAGAGGCTTATTACATGGTGGCAGCGAGATCAGATCCAAGCTGGTAATAAGCTTGGGGGAGTTTCATGCTAAGCACCCTGCTTTTGGACGCTAAGGTCCAGATTTGGGACACAGGCTTATCACAGTTACAATGTCTTTCTACTAAAGAGCCAGATTCTACCCTCCACAACTGTAAATTTCATTTAACTCAGATTAAGAAAGAGAGAGATGCATGTAGATGAAGAGTGAATAATTTGGTGAGATAGAATGATGAGGAGTGTAACTTACTTTTAATTAATAAAATATACAAAATATGCAATAATTTTATTCTTTCTTTAGCTGCTTTATATTTCCACCATGCAAAGTATGGCAGTCCACTTGGTATTGGGATCCATTTGTTTTCAGTTAAGCTAAATAATAAAAATTGCAGTTTCTGATGATCGCATATATAAAATCTACATGCCCCTCAATGGCATGGAAGGTTAATACAAGGCTTTACAGAAAAGCCATATTCTGCCTCCACAACACTGGAAAGTTATGAGTATGCCAACAGAGAGACAAATGGTTGGATAGATAGAGACAGAAAGAAACACACAAAAAGAGAAACGGGAAAATAATATTATGACAAGCACTTGCTACCCATCTGATTCTGATAGATTCAATACTGGCTGTGAGACAGAGATGATGGTGATGCTGAAGATGATGATTATGAATGCTTTTATTAAACGCATTAGTAAAAGATAGTGGTAAAATATAGAATCACCCTATGTTTTATTTTGATCTATTTTATGTTTCCAGATTTTCAGCATACAAAGTGCTAAAGTCCAATTGATATCAGGATACATTAGTTTTCTCCTTACCTAAATCAGAAAGATTATACTCTCTCATGTTTGCAAATTAGCTGTACATTCAGAAACAAAAGCACAACATAAATAAAGTGTTTCTATTCAACATTTCTGTGCCCTTCAGACACTACAGAAGAGTGAAATTGTGTACCCCATAGCACCAGAAAGTTTCATATAACTCACTAAAGCGAGAAATGGTGAAATAGACTAGATAGATGAAGGAGATTCAAGACATCCATGAAAGAATGAACATTCACAGTCATTATAATAGCTATAGTAATATGTGAAATGCCTCTCACCTACCAATTCAAATAAACAAATGATGCTGGCTCTGCATTACTAACAATGGAGACCTTGAAGGAGAACTTAAATATATATTCTTTCAAAGGACTCTTGAGAACACATCCCTAGAGCATTTGTGTTCAAAGATGAAGCTGCTTTGGGTGGAATTCCAGTGAGGAGGAGGGGGACTGGGAGGGAGATATTGTCAGTTTGTTCTCTGGTGAAATACCTGTAACTGTACTGTGAATGGTGATGCAAATTGTATCTGGAAATAGTAGTATTCATGTTGATGTACGTCTATACCCACTGATATCCAAAGCCAGATTGTGGCTCTTTGGAATCGAGCATAGATCACAGCCACTTTTCTGGTGTCTTTTGACAATTTCTGCAGAAATAAGCATCTAAGCCCTATGGATGGAAAATAAACTCTCCACATATGACCCTGATAAAGGACCCTATAGGGCTGTGAATGGAAAGAGACCTTGAGCATCTACAATTCTTAGGGGTTATTTGGAATATCCAGATTAAAATATCTGTTCTAACATCATTTAAATCAATGGATTTATGCCAGGGATGAATTTTGGTTCCATTACTTCTCAGATAAAGTGGTGACTCTGAAACCTACTGATGACATATTGGACCAGATTTTCAAATTTGGTTTCCCAAATGGTAAGGACTGAGACTGGGATTTTCAAAGAGGCCAAGGGAGTTAGGAACCAAGCTAGCTTTGCACTATGTCCAATGGAAAGCGGGTGCCTAACTCTCTCGGGTCTTTTGAAAATCCCAGCTACAAATCTTTATTTGAGCAAAAAATTCTATTTTAACCATTTGACAGCAGAAACTTAAAGCGCTTACTGAATTTGGGGTAGAGTATGGTATTTTAGTTGGAGACTGAGATATGGATGTAGTGTAAGCAGAGACATCAGACTCCATTTGCCTTAGCAGAGAACTAGAGAATGTCCTGTTGCCATAAGATCCACACATTATTAACTTTGTCCTAGGGTCTATCCTAGGCTGCTCTGGAAATCAGGGGTCCAAGATCTCTATGAATTCAAGTCACCTCCACAGCTGATCAAGCTTCAGTAGCATACCACCACCTTACCCCATTCCAAATTGACTCCTGCCTCTCTTTCAGGAAGAACCACATATGCTTTAGGGAGTCAATAGGACTTATTTGTACCCTGTGATGTGTGACTAAATTATGACATGTAGATATAATAGTGTGAGGTTCTCTACAAAATTTTAACTGGGGTGAATTAAAGCCTAGAGAATTTAGTTTTGCCTTGAACCTGCAAGAAGGGAGTAACATCCCCAAATGGAATTTAGCCTTGATAGCAGGGTTGACAGAAAGAATTTAACAAAGTTATAAGCAACTGAAAGCAGGGATCTAATGGGATTGGGGTTCTCACCCCTAGTGAGGGCCCTTGGTTGAGTGTGTGCAGGCTTGCACTGTCTTTCACTGTGGCCCTCCTAGGGATCAGGTCCTTAATTAGTCCTGTAATCTATCAATGGTCTTGGCCTTGGTGTTGAGCCGTACTCTCCAGGGTTTTCCACAGGCGGCAATGTCCTTGTCCTCTCTGGGCCACCAAGGTGTTCCATTCCCCTTCTGGAGTGCCTCAAAATCCATGCTACTACTCCCCCAGTGGCTAATGGGGGTGGGGGGACCCAGGCCCGCCCACTACTCTGGGTCCCAGCCCAGGGACCCTGTTGTCCCTTTATCTAAGTCATACCGCTGCTTTAATTCCTCGGGCCACTTCCCTACAGCCCTGCAGCTTCTTCATCCTTACCTCAGGACCTTGTCTGAATAGGGTCCCAGCTACTAGAGCTCCTTCTCACTCCCTCGGCCAGCCACACACCATCCACACTCCACCAAGTCCAGCAAGGAACGAACTCATTCTGGCCTTGCAGCTCTTCTTTTACAAGCCTGCTGGGCCCTGATTGGCTGTGTCCCACATAGCCCTTCTAGACAGCTTGGAGGATCCTCTCCACTGCCTTTTTCAGGGGCAGAGTGTGGCAGGGCCATGAGGTCTTGAGCAGGGGGGCAGTTTGTAAAAGGACGAATTCTCCTGTTGGCCTAGCTACTGTTTCTCAGAGAGGTGGGTTCACTACATCAATGGAGAAACTCATTCCACCGACAAAGTAAGTGTCTATGCAATAGCGACACTGCTGTGTGGCTGTAGTATTGACATGTGCAAATCTTCATTGGAGCAGGGAGTGAAACCTGGGTCTCAGGAGAATGCATTAGCCAATAGGCTATAGAGTTATTCCCACTCTCTCTATAGCTTCTAGGACTCTACAGAGCTATCTTCTAGGACATTCTCCTGGGATACCCGCATTCCACTCCCTGCTCCAATGAAGATTTCAGTACATACACAGAGTAGAACAGCTTCAACAGAGGAGATTGAGAGACACCTCTGAGCACACCTACCAGATTAGACCCCCAAAGTGAGATAGTTGAGGGAGCACCAAGTTTGTAAATGCCACTGGGGAGTTGGCATGAGTCAGGGCTGTGCTGCTTAATAGTGTCAATAATTTGATGGCTTCCCACAAGCCCACTGGCAAAAAATGTAGGCACCTCTGGGACTTTACTGGTGGAAACTTAGGCACCTGAGGAGATTAGGCAACTATCGGGCAGGGGTTTCATGACTGTTAATAGTGTCTAAATGTTGGCCTTAGGAACCTATGTTAGGCAGTAAGGCACCTAAATCCCCTTGTGAATCTAGCCCTAAGTCTTTACAGGGTGTGGTTGCAAAGAAAACCTAGCAAATAGGACCTGAGTGAAACCCCTGTGGCAATGTCTGCCTGAGTATGCAGAGAGCCTGAAACAATAGCTCGGAAATGTGAACTGAGTCATTTATTTCAATGGATGTTGTTACAACCTGGCCCTGCCCTCCCCCTGGTCAGGCATCAGTCTGTTGTAATCAGACCCAAACTATGGTTCCCATGTGGTTCTAACCCCCCTTGGTCTAGATAGAGACTGGTCACTGTCTCTAGCTCTGGGTCTCTTTTAGGCATATTGCCAGGTGAGGACCCCCTGCGTGACACCCTTCTTGGGCAGTGGGAGTCTGCAGTCCACCTGTCTTAGACCACAAAATAACTGACTCATTTCTCCCGCCCACCAGTTCCTTATACCCATTCCCCCTCACCTGGCAGTGGGAGTCCAGACAAATCCTTCAGGGAGAATGCAGCAGGAAAGCAAGAGACGCAAACACTTTACAACACAACACCAGAGGTACAGAACTTAGGAGAACAACATCCTCAAGGCACCCCTCTCAGTCTGATCTCACCACCCCTGGTTCTGGTCAGCATCCTTAGGTGATGCTGAGTCTCACAGCCACGTCCTGTTTCCAGGTGCTTTTGCTGAGGGAATTTCCCAGCTCCAAATCCTACCCCTGTTTGCTTCTGTATAGCGAGTCAATCAAAGTCAGCGGCCCTGCCAGCAGAAAACCCATTGCTCCAGGATAGAAGAATCAGTGCGCGTTGATGGCCAGCGATGGATCTCTCCCTGTGAGTGATTTCCAAGGCATCCTGCACCCTAGCAGGGGCAGCAGTGCTCAGAAAGACTGATGCTGTCAAGATGGGCCACTTTTTCACTAGCATCTGGATGTTTTAAACCAACAAGGAGGTTACAATGGAAAACAAAGGTCTCAGTGAAGGTGACAATCACAAAATTGCTAAAGCACACAGGCATGCTATGTCACCAGCCCTGTACAAACCTAACTCTGAGTTCACAAATTCTTTGTGAGTAAATTTCCCAGGTGTTTTTTACTTTTGTTTGTTTTTTTTTTAAATAAAATCCTGTTGGTAGGAGATTAGAAGTCATTTAGGCAGTTGTAGTTGTCTGACATTCATAGAAATGTAGGTCTGAGAGGGACCTCGAGAGGTCATCAAGTCCAGCCCTCTGTGCTAAGATAGGAACAAGTAAACTGGAGCAGCCCTAACAGGTGTTGTCCAACCTATTCTTAAAAACCTCCAAAGATGGGGATTCCACAACCTCCCTTGGAAGCCTGGTCCAGAATTTAACTGCCCTTCTAGTTAGAAAGATTGTCCTAATCTATAACCTACATCTCCCCTGCTACAGATTAAGCCCATTGCTTCTTGTTTTGTCGTCAATGGACATGGAGAACAATTTATCACCATCCTCTTTATATCAGCCCTTGACATACTTGAAGACTATTGTCAGGTCCCATCTCAGCCTTCTTTTTTTAAGACTAAACAGGCCCAGTTTTTTTAACCTTTCTTCCTGTCAGGTTTTTGAACCCTTTGATCATTTTTGTTGCTCTCCTCCAGACCATCGCTGCTCGGGGGGCAAGTGGGGCAATTTGCCCCAGGCCCTGGGCCCCACAGGGGCCCCCACGAGAATATAGTATTCTATAGTATTGCAACTTTTTTTATGGAAAGGGCCCCTGAAATTGCTTTGTCCAGCCCCCCTGAAACCTCTGGGTGGCCTTGCTCCAAACTCTCTCCAATTTGTCCACATCTTTCCTAAAATGTGGATGTAATAAAATACAGACCAGACTTTAAATGTGACCTGCCCTTCTGGATGCCTCCTGAATAAGCTGCCCCTTTCTGAGACCCTTCTCCAGCCCCAGGAGTGAACCCCTTCCATGTGGCCAGCTCATGCCTCTACTTCTTTCTGGGTTGGGATCCAGAAATCCAGCCACACTCCAACGGGGTTGCCAGTTTCCCCCTTCAAGGGTGCCAACCCCATTACCTCTCAGGTACAGATGTTCATGGACTCTGCCAAAGTTCCCTGTTGGGACCCTTTGGTCAGGAATAATTTGCAGTGACACAGAAACAGGAGAATTGTCTAAAACGTGCACAGTGCTAAGAGAAGCAGATTTTTAAAATAACAAAAAGACCTACAGGTCTTCCTTATGCTTGACATTCCCCTCCAGCCCCTTTTTAGACATGACCCAACCTTGGTGTCTCCTGTTCTCTCTGGGCACCAAGTTACTGCTTGGTAACTGCAGTTCCTGCCTCTCACTCTGTCTGTCTGTCTTTCTTCACCCTGTTGACTCTGGGTCCTTTTGTCATGTTCCAGCAGAGCCAACCACTTCCTTTTTAACCCTTCAGGGTCTTTTGATCTCAGCTCTAGCCTTAGGAAGAGTAAAACATCCTAACATGGATGGTGCCAGCCAGACTGGTTCTTCCCCCAGTTGAGGACCCAGCCCATTGTTGTCTTAACCCTCTGAAGTGGGTACCTCAGAGGCTGAATTACCCTTCATGGGTTTGTTAACAGCACACTTTACAACCTCCTTTCCTTTAACATTACACAGTCATAGAATCAGAAGAGACCTCAGAATGTCATCTAGTCCATCCCCCTGTTCAAAGCAGGACCAATCCCCAGACAGATTTTTGCCCCAGATCCCTGAATGCCCCCCCTCATGGACTGAACTCACAACTGAGGGTTTGGCAAGCTCATGCTCAGACCACTGAGCTACCCCTCCCCCTGAGTCAGCTGCCAGTATAGAACTAAAAAGGGAAACCAAATTATACATCACATTGTTAAGCAATAATACAGACATTTTCCGACTTTGTGACACCTCCCAAGTTGAGACACTTCAATGGGGCTCAATGATCAGAAAAAAACAACTGTATTTATGAGAACAAAGAAATATTACTCCTAGTCAAGACTTTCCTCAGAGACTCCTTGACTTCTTTGTTCCTCAGACTGTATATGATTGGGTTGAATGTTGGAATAATGAAAGTGTACAACAGGGCGAGGGCTCGATCGGTGTCCACAGAGACATTGGAACTGGGCCTCATGTAGGTGATAAAGCCACTGCAGTAGAATAAGATGACTGTGATTAGGTGTGAGGAGCAAGCGGAGAAAGCTTTGTGTCTCCCCTCTCCTGAGTGCATCTTCAGAATAGTGCAGATGATGCTTGCATAGGAGGTGATGATTAAGGGGAGTATTGTGCTTGCATAGGAGGTGATGATTAAGGGGACTATTGTGAACACCATAGTGAGAAAGGAAAGAATGGCATTGAAGAGCGATGCAGTCCATTTTACCATGATTACACCATCGCACTGGCACAATATGTGTACTCCATAATCACTCCTACATAACTGTCATTTATTTCATAGTCTTTAGTATTTATTATTCATATTTCAGGATCAACTAGGAACCCCAGTAATAGAACAAGACAACATGGGCTAGATTCACAAAGGGACATAGATGTTCCAGTGCTGATCATTGAAGCAGCTGACTTTTAGGTACCTAGAAATTCACAGGGATTCACAAAGCCTCAGTTTATCCACTGAGTTGTTGTCAGATGCTACCAGTGTGGTGCTCTGCTCTCTCCTTGTTGGTATCGCTCGGCTGCGTGCGTGTGTTCCCTCTGTGTGCTGCCCCAGCTCTGCGCAGCTAGCTGACACAGCAGACCCCAAGAGAACCCCCAATAACCACAGAATCTAGTAAGGTACAAAGGCACGTCAGCCAGGTTTATTGCCGTATTGGATACAGTAGTAGTTCCCTCCAGATTGTTACTCTACAGGGCATACTATGAGTATGTGCCCATGGTCAATGGACTCGGCTCAGTCAGTGGCGGGACTTTTCACGCCCTCGCCGGACAAAAGACACTGCCCAGGATACTTCTTATCCACAGGTACAACAAGTTACACACACTCCTGCGTATTGAGGGGCAACCCTCTACATAGCAAGGTACAACCCCTCTACGTAGCAAGGTGCCACTCTCACCTTCTTCATGTGGTTGAACAAAACAACTCTATCCATCATTTTACCCTTTGCCCTGTCATTGGATGAGTCGCCTGTTCCTTGTTATCTGTGTGAATGTGCAAGTATGTGAATGTTCTGATCTTAGTGTTCGGTACTTTTAGGTACGTATCTTCTTGCAGCATCAGCCCTTTCCTTGCCAGCTCTGTGAGCAGGCCTGCCTCTGGCTCACAGCTTAACTTTAACAGCTTTTGTTAGCAAAGTCTTGACCACTACTTTAGTGTCAGCCTTAGGCCTCATACCAGCCCCTGATACCAAGGTTTATATCTTAGGCCTCCTCTTACTACACCCATACAATGAAAGGGGAAGGTAGGCACCTAAAATGGGATTCACAAAAAGCCAGCATGCTCAGGGTCTCATCTAGGCTAGCCAATGGGAAATTCAGGGAGGTGCCTATCTGACTCTGTGAAACTTCTTGGTTAAGCACCAAAGGTGTTTTTCGCAAGAGGCCTGGGAGTGAGAGAAGTGCCTCATTCATCACTCTTAGCTCAGCCATTTGGGTACTCAACTAGAGGTGAAAATCCAGTTCAATTTCCCCCTCTGCCTTAGGAGAAAAGGGATTTGAACAGGAACTACCACTTCTTAGGAGGACTACTAAACTATACTCTTGTTTAACTTCCCTTCTTTTCCCTCTCAAAACCCATTCAGAAGTTAATATGCTTCCTTGAGAAGTTCATGGCTTCTCAAGCTGCCTCAGGGACCTTTCATCTGCTGGTTCCTCATGCTGAAGATGAAGGGGCTCATGAGAGGGGTCACACTGTGTTGAGAGGCCACCAGCTTTTGAGCGAGATGTCTCTGCCCGAAGGCCGGACATACATGAAGATGCAGCTGCTATAGCCCATGGTGATGATGATGAAGTGGGAGGAGCAGGTGGAGAAAGCCTTGTTGCATCCTGAGTGGGATGTTATCCTGAAGATAGTGGCAACAATATAAGTGTAGGACACCACCGTCAGGATCAAGGAGCCCAGCAGGATGGTGGAGGAGGTCATGAAACTCAGTAGCTCCACAAAGCTCGTGTTCAGACAGGACAGCTTGACCAAGGCCAAGCAGTCGCAGAAGAAATGGTCAATCTGGTTGGCATTGCAGAAGGGCAGGGGGATGACCAGGATGGTGGGGATTATGGTGGCCAGCAACCCTGTTGCCACGACCCCATCACAAGCTGGAAGCAGAGCTGAGCATTCATGACCATGGCGTAGCACAGTGGGTGGCAGATGGCCACATAGCAGTCATAGGACATAACAATCAGCACAACAAACTCACTGCAGCCCAGAAGGAAGTAGAAGTAGCACTGAGTGATACAAGCTGGGTAGGAGATGGACCTGTCACCCGTCAGAAAGCTGGCAGTCACCTTGGGTAGGACAGAATATGTAATAAGGATCTCCAAAGAGGAGAGGTTCCAGAGGAAGAAGTGCATGGGGCTGTGGAGCTGACAGTCTAAGAGGATGATGGCGATGATCATGATATTGGCAGACAAGATCAGCAAGTTAGAGGCCAGGAAGCCAACAGCAATGAGGCATTCCAGATGGCAGGGGTAGAGGAAGCCAATGAGGATGAATTTGGTCATGGTGGTACGGTTCTGCATGGCTACATTGGATCTATCCATGAGGGGTAGAGGGAGGACAGAGGGAATAGGGAATAATATGTCAGATGAACAGGAGAAAAGAAAAGTAGAAAAACAGAAGAGTAGAGAAGAAGAAGGAAAAGATCAGAAAAGAACATAAAAGGAAAAGGAAGAGAGATAAGGAGGGGAAAAGTGATAAACTGCAGAGGAGGAAAGCAAGGATGAAAGAAGAAAAGTAAAGAAAACAAAAGAACAATACATCAAATAAAAATTTACCTTGTGGGCAATGGGTGGGATGGGAAGAACAACAAATCAATGTGAGCAGGGAAGGGAAGACAATGAGAAGAGGAAACAAATGGCATACAGAAGAGGAAAGAAAAGTGGAGGAGAGAAAAGCCCCCAAAATAAAGAAGAGCAGAGCTGGGTGAAATTGTTTCCCTGGGCAATTTTTTTTACTTTTTTGGGGTGTGGGGGAGAGAGTGGAAGAAAAAAGAAAAGTTTTCAGCTGAAAACTCTTCAAAATTTCTGGTTTTTATTTTCTTAATGAAAAGTCAAAAATTGTCCACAGAAAGCAGACACGTACCACAAAGGTTCTAATTCAATTGAAAACCCATTAATTTTTTGTCAAAAAACAGTTTTGATAGAAATATTTGGACTAGACTTAAAAATAAATAAAGAAAAAAAAAGTAATAGGAGTGAATGGGTGAGATTCTGTGCCTTGCGTTGTGCAGGAGGTCAGAGTAGATGACCATAATGGACCCTTCTGACCTTAAGTCTCTGAGTCTAAAAGAAAGGAGAAGTAAAATTAAAATAAAGGAACAGAGAAAAGCAATAAAGGAAAGGAGAGGGTGAAAATGAATGGAGAGAAATGAAGAAAGAGAATAAAAAGGAAAGGAGAAAAATGTAGGAAACAAAAAAAAAAGGAAGGAAAGAAAGAAACAAAAAAGAAGAAAAAAATATGAGTGAAAGACAAGAAAAGAGAAAGAAGAAAGGGAAAATGAAAATATAAGAAAAAAATTATCAAAACAGAGATAAAAGATATTTAAAAAAGGAAAGAGAAGAGGGGGGAAAAAACAAGAAAAGGAAATAAATAAACAAAAAGGGGGGCAAAACAGCTACTCAGGTTAGTCTAGGTCTGTGATGTTAGGAAGAAACCATAAGGCCAAGCCAGCTACACACAGATTGAGCCCTGTGCCTCAGTCATCACCAACTACTGTAAAACAAATTCTTGTAGGGTAATTTTTTAAATTCTAGTCTCTGCTCTTTTGGATTAAATACTAAAGTCGTTTATTCTGAACTTCTTCAAAGACTGAAAAGCAGTAATCATTCTGATTTTTCCCTTCATGTCAAGCTGTGAGAAGCCCTCAAACAGCACCTGCAACATCAGATTCTTTTGACTTGTCCAGCGGGTATTGTCACATCTAAGCGAATTGTACTTTCATATGTTGACTCTAGTTCTTCTGGTCTCACAATCTACTTGCCATTCTCTGTGAAGTAGGTCTGCCTCAACTGGGTGAGGCTGATTAGTTTTAATGATCACAGGTACCCCAGGGGATCCACTCACTGGAGAATCCCAGAGCCACTTTTTGAGATGTACATGGAAAGATAAAAAATCATGACACTTTCCAAGAAATTTTAACTAGGTTACCATCTGTGAACCTAACTACTAGTACCTTTCAGAATGTTTTAGCCTTTGCCCATATGTCATAGACTCACTTGTGATGGCAGAGACCTTTAATGTGCAACTTAATTCATTTCATGTGCCTCCTACCATATAATTATTGTGATCCTTACACTTCTTTGGTACGCAGCATAGTCCAGTGGGTTATGCACTGGACTGGGAAACAGGAGATGCTCATTTCTAATTATATATATTCCATTTGCTCCGGGCAGATCCTTTCGCACTAAGACCCAGATCCAGAAAAGCATTTAGATGCCTAACTACTGCTGTGACAATTGGGCCAATCATTTTTGCTTGCTTGGGAATTAACTATGGAAAGTTCACTAATAAATGTTATAAACAGGTTAATTCCCAACCACTGCCTCAAATGAAATGGGATTGGAGGGACTCTAACAATAACAGCTCCAGCCCATCTCAACTAATTTCTTCACTTTCCCTCCAAAGGACAGTTATTACCATCTTTGATGCCATCTAAGAGACTGACAGATGAGAGTGGTTGTTTTTTTTCTTTTTTCCTTCTAAAACTCTCTTCAGCTAAAGGGACAGGGAGCGAGGGACATTGATAACATGAAAACCTTATTTAATACATTACCTTTCAAATGCTTTAACTGTGCTTTCTTCTTTTCTTTATTTTTAATAACAGGTTAAAGGGATTTTAATGGTGTGTTTGCCATGGGATTAACAGGCTGAGGCCTGTGTGTGTCAAACCCTGACCATTGTTTAACATTGTTTGATGTTGGACAGTGACAGGGTTATGGTAACACCTTTGACTTTTGGGGCCCACATATTCCATCTTAATTAACACAACACTAGTACTTTAGACACCTACCTTTAAAATTTAGGCAGCACTGAGATCCTCAAAGCCCCCACTTAGCTGTTGTCTAACCCTGTAAGTAACCTTAATTCACTCAATGCCTAAAGTTTTGCTGCAAAAGTCCCCTAACTGCTTATGTTTCTGCTTCTAGGCATGCACACTGCTGCCTCACTTGAGATGCCTGGTTGCCTCTCAAGTCTGAGTCCCAGCCGGATCCTCAAACCAGGTGAACATAGGCATTGCTGCACTTCTTTCTCCTGTGGAACTTGATCTGGTAGGTGGGTTCTGAGCATACCGAAATCCACACAAAACAGTGGAGGGAGGAAGGAGGATTTCCCTCATAACTAGGCTAGGAGGGATTCAATTTTTATTGGTGAATATTAATAAATGTCGATTTCACCAAACACCCACAAACTGAAGAAAAAATATTGCCATCGATAATCAAAACTGACAGATAGACAAAGTAAGAAAAATGCTACCTGAGAACTTATTACAGTTTGATTTAAGGATATTTACTTTGTATATTTTCACATGTGATGTTGACAGTGTGTATTATAATATTTTGTAAAGCTTTAACTTTTTGAAAGTCAGTATCTACTGTCATTAAATAATCATTGTATAATCCCCTCCACCATAATTTCCTGCAACTGTGAAAATTTAAAAAGATAAACATTGTGGTGATGTGGAGGAGCTTAAAACCCCTGATTTTGCAAAACTCTGAAATCCTAAATCAATAAAAATTAGGGGGAAGCTTAAAAATAAACAGCAATAATATTGCTCAAAATTACTTTTTTTTAAGAAATCAATTCTACCAACTTGACTCATAACTTGTAACCCAGGGGTAACGACACACATGGGGGATGAGGGATCCTATGTCCCTAATCTCTTGTTTCTGGTTTTCACTGGGTGACCAAGGCCCAGATCCACAAACAGACTAAGGCATTGCAATGTGTGGCAACACCAAATTTTAAGACACCAAGACAGCCATTGGAATCCACAAGTCCTGATTTAGGCACCCAGGCTCCCTATACAATGAATGGGAAGAGACAGGCACCTAAGAATGGGTTCCACAAAAGCCATCATGCTGGGCAGGGAGATGCTTAAGTTAGACAAAGCCAGATGCCGATGAGAGGGATGGATCTTAAGCCTGCCCCTAAATCTGGGTGGAGGTAACTACTTAGCTTTGTTTGGGATTTTCAGCTGTGAACCCTCTCCTGGAGTTAGATACCGATGTCATTTTTTGCAAGACATGCCCGGGGGAGAAGAAGCAATGCTTTATAGCTTTTAGCCCACTTGTTAGAACGCTCACCTGGGACGTTAGAGACCCGAAGAGGGAATCTGAACCAGGGCATCTCACATCCCAGGTGAGCGCCCTAACAATTGAGCTAAAGGTCCCCTGCTGTCCCCTGTGTGGAGTTGGGCTACTTCAGAGCACTTCTACTAGATCAGACCCTGCAGGTGAGATAGGCTAAGAATTGCCACTATGAGTGTCAATGAATAATCATTGGGCCAGGGACAAGATCATGAGGATGACTCTAAAGCCTAGTGTTTTGAGCATTCACCTAGAATATAGAAGAGCTAAGTTCATGTCTCTGTTTCTTATTTATACGTAGTGAAGCAGCTTCAACATCAAAGACTGAGAGAGAGCCCTACACCAGACCATCCCGTAATCCAATGATTAGGGCTTTCTTCTGTAGTGTGGAAGACCCAACTTCACAGATCTTCGCCACATGAGGTACAGGGGGCACTGTTGGGTTTTCTATAGCACATTGTGGCCAACACACTTGGGTTGGGTCAAACCTTTATTTGAACCAAAGCATTTCTTGAGATTAACAGCCACTGTTAAAGCAGTAGATAGTAACAGATAGGCAGAAAAAGGTTAGGACCAGTTACCTCTCTGAGGAAGCTGAGTCAGGAACTCTGGGTGGAGAATTGACTCTGGGCCATGGGAGGTGGAATCTCAGAGAACGGCGCCCAGGAGCATTTGTGAGGTGGAGGGTTGTGAAAGGGGAGGAAGGGGATTAGGGGCTGGGGGTTTTGTTTGGGGGTCTGAGCTGTGTGAGGCAGAGGGAAGGAGACACTCGGGGACTAGAATAAGAACATTCATGGTGTGGACTCCAGTTGACTGCAGTGGAGTTACTCCTGATTTACACCAGGATGAGAGAGAGGGAAATCAGATGACCGCAGTGAAGTATTTCTAACTTTTCTTACCGTTGGTACATTTGGGTGCTGATTTATTGTGCACGGCTAAAGATCAAACTGGTGCTCAGATCCTCACACTGGGGACTCCAAAGCTCAGTAGAGTTCAGTCTACCTATTTGCCCTCGGAAGAAATAAAGTGACAGCGTTATCAACCACAGAGTTTAGTTCTCAGTTAGACGCATCAGCCTTTGCAGTGGTTGGAGTTACGCCAAACAGATTGCACTGTGAATGGAGGAGCTGGTTGAAAGCTGTTTCTGACTCGCAGCCCTATAGAATGTTCTGGCCAAGAAACCTAGGCTGGAGAACTTCCTATCAGAGGAATACCATCTCCTTTTATGGCTGCCTGGCTCAGTCTTACTTCTATTTCCTGCTCAGCATTTCAGAGAATGTCTTGTTGGCCATGATATCCTACTATCAATATGTGGTCATATGTTACCCACTGAACTATAGCACCACCATGAATAGAAAGGTCTGCGTCTGGTTGGTGATGGGATCATGGGTGTGGGGATTCTTCTCCATCTTGGTCCCTACCATGATCAAACTTGAATTGCCCTACTGTGGCCCCAACATCATCAACCATTTCTTCTGTTACCATGACTCCTTGTTATACCTCGCCTGTGCTGTCATCCGGCTGGTGGAATTCATCGACTTCACCATCTCGCTGTCTGTGTTGCTAGGCTCTCTGCTGCTGATGGTCATCTCCTACATGTATATTATCTGCACCATCATCCATATCCCACCTACCAAGGGCAGGGAGAAAGCTTTCTCCACCTGTGCGTCTCATTTCAGTGTGGTTACTATTGGCTACAGCACCTCCAACTTCATCTACAACAGGCCCTCGCAAGTCCCCTCTTTGTCTGGCTTGTCCCCTGTCTGGTACTGAGAGAAAACCAGATGTGGTTTTGTCCAGTATCACGGACTAGGGAGGCATGCAAGGTCACACTGGTGGATGGGGACACAGCTTTCCCAGAGGTATCAGAATATCCGATATTCTGGGAATGCATCAGTGGCCAACCTAGTTGAGGGCAGAGTTGGGCAACATTTTTTAGGCCATTGGCAGATTGTTTAACTCAGGTAAAAACATAGCAGTATCTGTCAATGGCAGGAAAATGATTGAGATACACCCAGAAAATCATGGCAGGTTATCCGCATCACATGCTGGAGAAGAAAGCCAACTCCCCCAAAGGTTCCTGCTAATCTGACTGGGGGAAAAATTCCTTCCTGACCACTACATGATTATCAGTTAAACTCTGATCATGTTGGCAAGAACCAGCCAGCCAAACACCCAAGAGAGAGATAATGGCTCAGTGCTACCTCAGAGCCCTGGCTCATCCCACCAAATGTTCCATCTCCAGCTAGGGGCGCCCCGATGCTTCAGAGTTTAAAAAAAAAACAACTCCCAGAATACACTGGATGGGGAGGAAAGAATTCCTTCCTGATAAGACATACGCTGCAAGTGACACTGAGGGTTGCTGAGCCCTGCCCTCCCCCATTACAAGCAGCTCTGTCATACAATCTCACTCAGATATGTGTCCAGCTCTCTCTTAAAATGAATATAGTCACTTGCACCCTACAACTTCTATTTGGAGGCTGCTCCAGAACTTCGCCCCACTGGTGGATAGAAACCTCCCTGTAATTTCTAGCCAGTCTCTCCATCACTCACACGACCAAATGTACACGTAAGCCAGGCTGACAAAGTCTGGCTCTGTGGCTCCCTTTAATGGTTAGGCCACAAATGGTGGTTTATAAGACAGTGGGCCCATTCCCCAGCTGGTGGTAATGGATATACAGCTCCATTGGAAGCAGTAGCTCAGATCCACAGATGCTGCAAATTGCTTTAGGGCCACCAAAGTCAATGGAATTACATGGATGTGTTGAGGATCTACCCCAAATGTCTTCTCTCACCTACCCCAGTCTTACACCAGTCTGACTCCTCTGATTCCAACGAAGCCACTGCTGATTTATACACACAAACAAGACAACTCCCATCATTGTTTTTACTCGTCATGGAATGGGTGCAAGTGACCAACCAGTGTAACAGGTAATGTTTTGACACGGAATGAAAATCTGATTGCTGTTATGCACACAATTTACACCCATTTAACTCAACAACTGGGCCAGGTTTTCTGCTGGTAAAAATCACCCCAGCAGCAGTGACCTCAGCAGAGTTAATCTGGATTTGCATTGGTGCAACTGAGATCAGAATGAGGCCTGGTTGTGTGCAAGCTGTTTGGTCATGGAAATAAACTACATAAATGAACAAATACTACATAAGCAAATTTTTATTAGATAAAGACAGAAAATGAATTCTTGGTAAATTACCTACACCCAGTCAGTCTCCTCAGGGCAGCTTTGATCTCCTTGTTCCTTATGCTGTAGATAATTGGATTCATGATTGGTGGCAATACAGAATAGAGAACAGCCATCACAAGATCCAGAGCAGATGGGGAGCTGGAGGTGGGTTTCAGGTAGGCAAAGATGCCAGTGCAAACAAACAAGGAGACCACAGTGAGGTGAGGGAGGCAGGTGGATAGGGCTTTATGCCGGCCCTGCTCAGAGGGGATTCTCAACACTGATTTGAAGATCTGAACATACGACACAATGATAAAAATAAAGCAGCCTAAGACTAAACATATACTAAAGGCAATAACCCCAACTTCACTGAGATATGAGTCAGAGCAGGCGAGCTTGAGTAGCTGGGGGATCTCACAGAAGAACTGACCCACCATGTTGCCTCCACAAAAGGTCAATGCAAACGTGTTCTGGTGTGTAGTACAGAGTACAGAATCCCACTGATCCAGGCACCAGCTGCCTTTTGGACACAAGCTCTGCTGTTCGTCATTGTCTCATAGTGCAGTGGTTGGCAGATGGCAACATATCGGTCATATGCCATGACGGTAAGAAGGGAATAATCTGCTCCCAGCAAGAAGATGAGGAAAAAGACACGAGTAACACATCCAGCATAGGAAATGGACTTGGTGTTAATGAGGGAATTGTCCATGGATTTGGGGACATTCACAGAGATGGAGCCAAGGTCTAGGACAGACAGATTCATCAGGAAGAAGTACATGGAAGTGTGAAGGTTGTGGCTGAAGACTATAGCCATGAAGATGAGAAGATTCCCCACCAAGGCTGTCAGGTAAATCACTAGAAACATCACAAAGTGCAAAATCTTCAGCTCCCGAACTTCAGAGAATCCCAGGAGAAGGAACTCAGTCATGGTGGTTCAGTTGGACATTTTCTTTCTCAGGATGGGGAAAACAGCCCCATTGACTCCAGTGTATTACTCCTGATTTACACCAGGGTTATGGAGAGGAGAATTAGGAATAATTGCTTTCAAGGTATTTGTATACCTCTGTCACCCAGAGGTGGGCGAACTCTGGATAACAGTGTATAAATGTTACTACCCTCAGTTTACTGAGGGGAATTGGGGGTCTGGCTGACCATATTCTGCTGTCAGGGGTACTGCTCCAAATGTGGGTAATTTCACTGCATGCCATGGTATTTCTCCCACTTTATACAGCTCTAAACTGGAGCAGCATCTCACATGGAGGTGACCCAATCCAGTCATTATTACACGGTAATCTTGAGTTAGGAATACAGCCCAGGAGCTCTGATGCTCTATCCCCCGTTCTAGCCAGATTTCCACGCTCACTGTGAGAGACAGACTTTCCGGTTCCCTCCTGCTTCCCTAACCGCTCAACTAAACTCCCTCCCAGAGCTTGGAACCCAAGAGTCCTGACTCCCAGTTTTCCCCCTGTACTAACCCAGTAAATCCATAACCCTTCCCAGAGCTAAAAATACAGGCCAGGAATTCTGGCTCTACCCACTGGACTCAACTCCCTCCAAGAGCTGGGAACAAAAGTGACATGTAATGACTCCCAGTCCCCTCCTCTAATGACTGCATCAGACTGTATCTCATCCTCTGTCGCAGTGACTCTCCATTGCCATCAGGAATGACTGCTGCGAGTGACAATGGAGAGTCATTGGGCTAAGGAACGCAAGTGAGACTGATTCTCCAGTGTGGTACTTGGGACACTCACCTGATGTCTGGAAGAGTTCATATCCCTGCTCCAGTGACTAATTATTCATAAAAAGTGGAGCAGCTTCAACAGGAGAGACTGAGACAGTCTCATTTCAGAACAGGCCATAGCCTAGCGCAGGGGTCGGCAGCCTTTCAGAAGTGCTGTGCTGAGTCTTCATTTATTCACTCTAATTTAAGGTTTTGTGTGCCAGTGATGCCACAGCACAGCTGGTTACTGAGCTCTGTGCCTTTATCCTCACACACTACTATTTCAAATTTGATGACAATATATATCTCCAGATCAGTGGCACCGCTATGGGCACCCACATGGTCCCACAATATGCCAACATTTTTATGGCTGACCTGGAAAAACGCTTCCTCAGCTCTCGTCCACTGACGCCCCTTCTCTACCTACGCTACATTAACAATATCTCCATCATCTGGACCCATGGGAAGGAGACTCTGGAAAAATTCCACCATGATTTCAACGGCTTTCACCCCACCATCAACCTCAGCCTGGACCAATCTACACAGGAGTGCCACTTCCTAGACACCACAGTGCAAATAAGTGGTGGTCACATTAACACCATCCTATACCGAAAACCTACTAACCACTATGCCTATCTTCATGCCTCCAGCTTCCATCCCGGGCACACTACATGATCCATTGTATACAGCCAAGCACTGAGGTACAACCGCATCTGCTCTAACCCCTCAGACAGAGACCAACACCTACAAAATCTCCTTCAAACATTCTCAAAACTATAATACCCGCAGAAGGAAATAAGGGAAAAGATCAACAGAGCAAGATGTGTACCCAGAAGCCTCCTACTGCAAGACAAACCCAAGAAAGAAACCAACAGGGCTCCACTGGCCATTACATACAGTCCCCAGTTAAAACCCCTCCAACTCATCATCAGGGATCTACAACCCATCCTGGACAATGATCCCACACTTTCACAGGCCTTGGGTGTCAGGCCAGTCCTCGCCCACAGACAACCTGCCAACCTGAAGCATATTCTCACCAGTAACTGCATACCGCACTATAGTAACTCTAACTCAGGAACCAATCCATGCAACAAACCTCGATGCCAACTCTGTCCACATATCTACACCAGCGACACCATCACAGGACCTAACCAGATCAGCCACACCATCACCGGTTCATTCACCTGCACGTCCACCAATGTAATATACGCCATCATATGCCAGCAATGCCCCTCTGCTATGTACATCCCAAAACTTGACGTGAATTTAGAGCCAGTCGAGCAGGATCGCTTGGACTCTATGCAATTTGATTTAATGATACAGCAAATCATCCTAAGCGCGATATTTCCAGAAGAGACCAGTGCGGCGCATTTCCAACCCTGGGAAAATATCCCATATACAAAAAACCCCTGTGCTTTTTTGCCCGAGAACCTGAATGGGTGTCTCACTCCAAGCCTGGAGCGGACATTTTCTGAACAGCTCTTACTGACTGTGCGAGCGACTGCCCGTGCAGACACACATATAGCAGTAAAGTGGAGAACTGCCGGAGTCCACATCCACAGTTGCTGAGATCGGAGCAGGACTCACACCCAGCACGATCCAACGCAAAAAAAACGATTGCAGACCAGACTTCGACAAGGAAAGGACTGCTGTCAGCGTTTGCGCCAGACGTAACGATGGACTTCGCTTGTGGAGAAATCGTGTACCAAATTTGGTCCTACACATCCAGCTCTAGAGCGACGCGTCGAGCTCTGTCCAAGTTAATCGGATTCTTGAGACCACGCACAAAGTACTTGCCCATGAGTACGACGGCGCCAACGAAGAGTTGATCCTGTGCCGGACTGCGAGCGGCGTCAGAGTGACTGACGCCAGCCCGTGACGTGAGCGGATGGTTCCGCCGGTTGCCAAATCCGCGGACGGTGCCTGTCCGTTCTCCAGAGATGGTGGCCGGAGCATATAGCCTAGCTTATCCACAACAGATGTGAGTTAGCGCCCGCCACGGATGTGCCCTGGGCCTGAGCACGCTCCACGCTTCTAGTCATATCTTCACACGATAGTCCCCTCGCCGTTGCAAAGTTTCCGCGCGTAAGTGGGAACCTGGAGCTCGAACCACGGTACGTGCCGGGAGCTATCAACACCGACCGAGTACCTCTTGCCTGCCAGAGTCGACGTTGCAGGGATCACACGATGCCGGCGGATGCCTCGTGCCTCCGGCACGCTTTCCCCAGCTCCAGTCACTATAGGTGCTAGGACTTCGCCAGTCGCGAGCGCAGGTAGCCTTAGATCCAGCCGTGTTTCGTCCAGCAAAGCAGACGCTGCTGGCTGGCTTTGAGTTCTGGAGCATCTTCGTATGTGCCTCCCTAATTGATGACTACACGCCTTCGTTATGCTCTAGGCGTGCTCTGCATATATAGACCTGCCCTTTAAATTTCCAGGTTGGTCCACATTGCTCATGCTCCAAAATGTCTATTAGTCTATATGGTGCCACAAGACTCTTTGCTGCTTTTACAGATCCAGACTAACACGGCTACCCCTCTGATATGTGCCAGTAATACATTTTAAGGTTTTTAGAAGGTCTCTTTCTATAAGTTTATAATATATAACTAAACTATTGCTGTATGTAAAGTAAATAAGGTTTTTAAATTTATTAACAAGCTTCGTTTAAAATTAAATTAAAATGTAGAGCCCCCTGGACTGGTGGCCAGGGCTCAGGCACTGTGAGTGCCACTGAAAATCAGTTTGTGTGTCACCTTCGGCATGCATGCCATAGGTTGCCTACTCGCTCAGGTACCCTCCTGTACAGGGAGAATTCAAACCCCTTCTCCTCATCAGTCAGAGGGAGGGATTGAACCTGAGTTTCTCACAAGCCAGCAGGGTGCTCTAACTGCTCATCTTCAAGCTATGAGGAGTGCTTGTCCCACAGTCTTTTCAACCCAGAACCACACATAAAACTCAGGAAGCCTGGCTTTCAGTCCCTGCTTCTCTTACCTGCTAGACCCCAATCCCTTTCCAGGGCTGCGGATAGAACCCAAGAGACCTGGCTCCTAGTCACCACTACTCTAATCCACTTGACTCAACTGCCCTTGCAGTCTTTTAATAGACAGAAGGAATAATAAACTGAGAACTAGACAAAACTGATGATAGATAGATAGATAGGTAGATAGATAGATCAACAAACTAATAGAGAGACACAATGAAGAAAAGAACAGATACAGAGAGTGTGAGAGAAACACAGAACTAACAAAAACTAACATAGATAGAGAAGTAAAAGCAAACTAATTGAGAGAGAATAGTACAAATAGACAGCCAGCCAGCAATAACAACAAACTAATATATACAGAGAGAAAAGTATCAACGAGCTGATAGTGTTTGTCACAATTTTTGGACTACTTTAATGTAAACTCCTCAATCCATTCAAAAAAATGTGTGTCATTTCATCAATTTCCCCACTCCCAATAGAAGGAAACTGAGGCACAGATATTCTGCCCTCTCTTTCCTAAGATAAATTCTTTGGACTGCCTCGGTTTCCCATGCCAAAATTGAGCTGAGTGAAAATGTGAAAAAAAAATCTGTTGTCACTTACAATTTCATCCTTAAAGTGCCACTGTGTAACTCCCAAATATATTTAATTGCAAGAGCAAACTTATGGTGCCGGTCAGTGTGGAATCCTCCTAGACTGAGATGTCTTTTCTCCTCCAGCTACACACTGCAATTGGTTTCCCCCTCTCTCTGTAGCCCCATACACCCTGCTCTAGCCATCAATCTCTCTATCTAATGCCCTTATCACTGTACTATGAGAGGCTGTTCCCCCCTCCCACTGAGGCTGAGCTGCTGGAAATACATTGACATCTGCGCTCTCTGCAGATTAGCTGTGTGTCAAAAAGGCTGGTGCTGCAGGAAGGTGATTTATCCATGTCTGTTTTCTAAGGGCTTGTGCGACTCACTGCCTGGAGCCCTCAACAGCCCAGTGGCAACAAATAATTTCTCTTGCCCTTTACTTCCCTGAAGAGTTTCCAGAAACTAAAATAATCACAATTACAATGATTTAGCAGGGTCTGGAAGCAAGATTGTGAGGCAAACACTGCGGGCACACAGGACTGTACTCCAGATGTCTTTCATCAATTCGTGACCCTGCTGCTGACCTGCTATGTTACCTTGGGAAAGTCCTTCCCTGGGGCTGTCTTTTCCTTCCCACTCTTTGCCTGTCCCTGGGGCGGAGACTGTGTCTTACCTAATATAACGGGATTCTCATATCAGGTTCAACTATCAGACAATTAATTAATTAATTAATTAATTATTAAAAAGCTATGGTCCAAGGTATCCTGAGATCTGATCCCAACTATTCCTCTGACTCTGTTCAGTCCCTTCACCGCTCCACTCCTCAGTTGTCATCCCTATAAGGGGGATAAGAGTTACAACTTGGAGTAGCTGTAACAGTTGGAATAGTTACAACATCTACCAATGTGATATATGCCATCATGTACCAGCAATGCCCCCCTGCCATGTACATTGGCCAAACCGGACAGTATCTACATAAAAGAATAAATGGACCCCAATCAGACGTCAAGAATTATAACACCCAGAGCACAGGGTTGCATCCCCGATACTCTTGGTTACTAGCAATTGATGGATCTATCCTCTATGAACTTATCGTGTTTAGCTATTCATCCATCCCCATAGATACCCCTCCATCTATTGATCAATTGATCAGTATGAGGCTTTTGTACTGCCACCCATCACCATGGTATCAGAGCACTTTCCACATAAAAACAGTTACCATATCAAAGTCACACATGGGGTCTCTGGCTCTTCTCCTTTTCTCATGGTGGAAAGTAAACATTCGGCCCCTGCTGCAGCCCCAAGGCCAGAGGAGCTCTCTGCCCCCACTAGCGACCCAGGGCTGGAAGAGCTGTCAGCCTTCGCCTGGCTATGGGGCTCAAGGTGTCAGCTGCTGTCCCCGGAGGCAGGGCTCTTTTGCTATAATGGACCCGTGGCTTTAACAAATGGCTTAGATCCCCTTGGGTTGGTTATAGCGAGGATGTACTGTATTTGGTTGGTTGGTTGATTTGTTTCTTTGTTCCAGATGTTTTTGGTGGGTGGGGATTTGGGAGGGCGAGGTATGTTTGATTGGAGGGGAGTATCCATTTGATGTCATCAAGTATTGGGTACTACCAGATCAGGCCCCAGACGGAGCATGAGCCTATTTTCCCGTGGTTCATGGATCGCTAGCAGACACAGGGGCCTCCCTGACTGGACTTAAGCATCTCTGAGCTAGCACACATTCCTCTCCTTGGCATCTCCCATTGGCTAGCTCAGGCATCTCCCCTCTTAGCATGCTGGATTTTGTGAGTCCCATTCTAAAGTGTCTGTATCTCTATATCTATTTTATAGGGAGCCCGGTGGCCTGACTCAGGCTGTGTGTGACCCTATTGTTGTCCCAGTGATTTTCTAGGTGCCCTAAAAGTTAGGTTTTGCTGCACTGCAGGTCAACACACCTGGGTCAATAAGTTTTGGACACCTATATCCTTTAGAAAAACCTACTAGGCACCTAAACATCTTTCATATCTAGGCCTTAAGTGATGAAGTGCAGGTGTCTATACTGGGCAATGATACCCTGGTATGAAGCTGTGAGTTCATTGTCTTATGATCTTCGATATTCACCAGAGATCATAGAATCACAGAAATGCTGGGCTGGGAGAGACTGAAATCCAAGGGAAATCGGGTGCCTGGCTCTTTGAAAATCCTTTCTTAAATTGCTGGAAAAATAATCCTCCCCTTTGAAGAACATGCCCATATCTCTGCTGATTCCACGGCTGGTGCCAGCCCACCTGATAGAGAAAAGTGAACTCTGTCTTTTGTAGGTAGATTATAGAATCACAGAACCATAGAAATGTAGGGCTGAAAAGGA
>NC_133793.1:18315428-18326285 GCF_003597395.2 Chelonoidis abingdonii | reverse complement strand
GGAGGACAGAACAAGGAGCAATGGTTTGAAGTTGCAGTTGCGGAAGTCGAGGCTGGATATTAGAAAAAACTTTCTGACTAGGAGAGTGGTGAAGTATTGGAATGGGTTATCTAGGGAAGTGGCAGAATCTCCATCTTTAGAGCTATTTAAAGTACAGCTAGACCGCACCCTGGCTGGGATTATTTAGGGAAAATGGTCCTGCCTTTAGCAGGGGGTTGGACTAGATGACCTCATGAGGTCCCTTCCAACCTTTTGATTCTATGATTCTATGATTCCAAACCCTCCCTTGGCAGCATATTCCAGAGTTTAACTGTCCTTAGAGTTAGAAAACTTTTCCTAATCTCTAACCTAAATCTCCCTTGCTGCAAATTTAGCCCATTACTTCTCGTCCTATCTTCAGTGGACATGGAGGACAATTGATCACCATCCTCTTTATAACAGCCCATAACACATTTGAAGACTGTTATCAGGTCCCCACTCAGACTTCTTTTCTCTTCCCAGTACGGCAACTGCCATTGAGGATATGATCAAAGAGCAGCAACATCCCTTGTGCCATATACTAAACCATATGATGGGACACTAATACAATAAGGATTAGAACTTCAAATCTATCATATTCCCCAAGTAGCTTTGAAAATTCCCTTCAATGGGACTGGACGTCCAATTCACCTTGGCAGCTTTTACCAAGGCCCGTGCTGGATTCTCCATCATTTGATGTCTTCAGATCAAGAGTGAATGTTCTTCTGGAACATGCATTCATGAAAAATTAGTTATTGGGCTCAAGACGGGGGTAACTTGCTTGTGATCTATAGGAGGTCAGAAGACTTAGATTGGGTGAGCTAGTGGTCCCTTCTGGCCTTAAATGCTATGAATATACTCCAAAAATTTCCATTGATGGGACCTAGAGTCCAGAGTCCTCTAGGGACCTTTAAAATTCTAGACTAAAGCCTGTTTTCAGTCTCTTGTTAATTTGGTCCTTTACTGAGAGCCCTTGAGAACTAAATCCTTCTTTTCACCTATAAAGCAAATACACTTCTCCAAGGCAGTGTGTCTGACACATAACCTGGAGGTGTCACATCTAGGAAGAGGACAGGAGGTTGGTCAAAGATCAGAGAGGCGATTTTCTAAGAGTCCTGAGGAGTTAAACACAAGTTCTCAAGGACTCCTTTAACTCCATTAGGCCATACTCCAGAAGGGAGCCACAATGTTCACTGTTGGACAATATACCCACCACCAGTGCCTCTGGGACAGAATGCAGGAGATCTGGTTTGTTGGAACATATTCCTGGTAGAGGAGGTATCTAAGAAGCAGCACAGAAGCTGTTCGGGAGGGGTGAGCATGGTGGATCGAGGGAGCTGACAATTCATTTGTTTATAAGCTGGATAATCCCCTTTTCGTGTGGCTTGTCCCTGTCTGGTACTGAGAGAAAACCAGACGTGGTTTTGTCCAGTTTCATAAATGAGGGGCACATGCAAGATCACACTGGCGGGAGGGGCCACGTAGGCAGGGGCAGGGCCACAGCTTTCCCAGAAGTACCAGAATATCTGGTGTGATGTTGCACCCCATAATGCTTTATAGAAATATGCTTATGAGTGTAAATATGACATGACTGGAATATGTCTTACGCTAGATGTGCCAGGTAACATATCTCTGCAAAGGTTGTGATCTACTGGATATATTCATCCTAATTACATGCATGTATCATTTTTGTATTTGAAGTTATGAGTGTGGCTATGTACTTCTTTGATTTTAAGTAGCCTCAGTGAAGCAGTTGGTCACTTTCTTGAGAAAAGACTATTCTCAGTAAGAGCCCTATCAAGAAACACTTCAATTAACAATGACCTCTGAGAGATTCCAATCCACATCTGAGCTTTCCTGGCAATGTGGCATCGGCTGGTAAAGTTCTGAGTCATGCATGGACACATGACTTGCCCATGTGACTCCAAAACTCCATCTTGCAGCATGGATTTAGGCCAGATAAAGATCGTGCATTTTCGGTCTCCAGGATGCAGAGGGACTAGGAATGGGCATCTCTGAGATGATCCAGGAATAAACCTGCCCCTTCTCTCACTAAGGTGTCCCTCCACTCTTAGGTCTCACTCCCACTGCTGTTGCTTGGTAGGCAACATCAGCCTCTCATTAGTGCAGGAATAAGGTCCCTTGAAGTTCTCAGGCCACTTGCCTGTCTGTGAGGGTCACCATTTAATCAAGACTGGCACCCAGGGGACTCAACCAGAGACATCAAGGGCCCAAAGTACGAGCTTCTACCGCTTGAGCTGAACAGCCAGGCTGTCTGACAGCCACTGGAACAGCCTCCTATCCTCTAGGTGTGGCACAGAGGGGCCTCATAACACGCACTTCCCATGGATGTGACACTGCACAGCTGCAGGGGTCAAGGGCTCCATCTGAGCTGGAGTCACCTCCTTCAGCCAGGAGGACAAGGTATCACAGACAGTTGGACCAATGCAATGCCAAGGACTCTACTGGAGTTTATTCTCTGTATGGCCCCTTCTCCTCTCCCCTATCCCTGTACATCCATAAAGTCACAGAGTTCAAGGCCAGAAGGGACAACAGATCATCTAGTCTGATCTGCTTTATGCCAACACCACCTGGCACCCACAGACCAAACCCAACAACTGAAATTAGACCAAAGTGTCACAGCCCTCAGGAGACTAAATGGTTCTGTACTACTGGTAGACAAGAGAACAGATTGAGGGGCACCAGTGCCCAAAGCACCCACAATGGCAGATAAATGATTGAAATACACCCAGTAAATCCCAGCAAGTGACAAGCACCACACGCTGCAGAGGAAAGAGACCCCCACCCCTCAAGGTCCCTGCTAAAAATACGAGGGAAATTCCTTCCTGACCCCCACACGGTGATCAGTTAGACCCTGAGCATGTGAGTAAGAACCAGGCAGCCAAGCAACCAAGAGAAAAAGATAATGTCTCAGTGCCACCTCAGAGCCCTGGCACAGCCCAACCAGTGTCCCATTTCCAGCTAGGGCTGCCCCAAATGCTTCAGTGATTAAAAAAAAAAAAATTCCCAGAATACACTGTAGGAGGAGGAATCCCTTCCTAATCACTGCCAGTGGCCAGAGGCAATCTCTAATCACAAGCTTTAAGGGACTTAAGACATACGTTGCAAGTGACCCACAGGGTTGCTGAGCCCTGCCCCCCAGCATCACAAGCAGCCCAGTCATACAATCCCACTTAGACATGCGTC
Organism: Chelonoidis abingdonii; assembly: GCF_003597395.2. Lineage (NCBI taxonomy): Eukaryota > Metazoa > Chordata > Testudines > Testudinidae > Chelonoidis > Chelonoidis abingdonii. The sequence goes on along the minus strand of NC_133793.1, from coordinate 18,323,060 downwards.
CAGGTCGCTCTTAAAACTAATTCTGTCATTTGCCCTCAACAACTGCTATTGGGAGGCTGCTCCAGAAGTTCGTCCTACTGGTGGTTAGAAACCTCCTCATAATTTCTAGCCAGTCTTTCCATCTCTCACACACCCAAATGTCAAGGTGAGCGAGGCTAACGCAGTCTGGCTTCTAGTCCCCTTCTAGTGGTTAGGCCACATATGGTGTTTTATAAGACAATGGGTTCAGTCCCCAGCTGGTGGCAATGGCTATACAGCTCCATTGGAAGCAGTAGCTCAGATCCACAGATGCTGCAAATTGCTTTAGGGCCACCAAAGTCAAAGTCAATGGAACTACACTGATGTGTTGAGGATCTACCCCAAATGTCTTCTCTCACCTACCCCAGTCTTACACCAGTCTGACTCCTCTGATTCCAACGAAGCCATTCCTGATTTATACACACAAACAACTCCCATCACTGTTTTCACTCGTTATGGAATGGGTGCAAGTGACCAACCAGTGTAACAGGTACTGTTTTGACACGCAATGACAGTCTGATTCCTTTTACGCACACAATTTACACCCATTTAATTCAACAACTGGGCCAGGTTTTCTACTGGTGTAAATCTCCCCAGCAGCAGTGACATCAGCGGAATTAATCTGGATTTGCATTGATGCAACTGAGATCAGAATCAGACCCGGTTGTGTGCAAGCTGTTTGGTCATGGAAATAAGCTACATAAATGAACAAATACTACATAAGCAAACTTTTATTAGATAAAGACAGAAAATGAATTCTTGGTGAATTACCTACATCCAGTCAGTCTCCTCAGGGCAGCTTTTATCTCCTTGTTCCTCATGCTGTAGATAATTGGATTCATGATTGGTGGCAATACAGAATAGAGAACAGCCATCACAAGATCCAGAGCAGATGGGGAGCTGGAGGTGGGTTTCAGGTAGGCAAAGCTAGAAATGAAAACAAACAAGGAGACCACAGAGAGGTGAGGGAGGCAGGTGGAGAAGGCTTTATGCCGGCCTTGCTCAGAGGGGATTCTCAACACTGATTTGAAGATCTGAACATATGACACAGTGATAAAAATAAAGCAGCCTAAGAACAAACATATACTAAAAGCAATAATCCTAAGTTCAGTCAGATATGAATCAGAGCAGGTGAGCTTCAGTAGCTGGGGGATTTCACAGAAGAACTGATCCACCATGTTGCCTCCACAGAAGGTCAATGCAAACGTGTTCCCGGTGTGTAGCACAGAGTACAGAATCCCACTGATCCAGGCACCAGCTGCCATTTGGACACAAGCTCTGCTGTTCATTATTGTCTCATAGTGCAGTGGTTGGCAGATGGCGACATATCGGTCATACGCCATGATGGTGAGAAGGGAAAAATCTGCTCCCAACAAGAAGAGAAGGAAAAAGACTTGGGCAACACATCCAGAATAGGAAATGGACTTGGTGTTCATGAAGGAGTTGGCCATAGATTTGGGGACATTCACAGAGATGGAGCCAAGGTCTAGGACAGACAGATTCATCAGGAAGAAGTACATGGGGGTGTGAAGGTGGTTGTCGAAGGTTATGGCCATGAAGATAAGAAGATTCCCCACCAGGGCTGCCAGGTAAATCACTAGAAACACCACAAAGTGCAAAATCTGCAGCTTCCGAACTTCAGAGAACCCCAGGAGAAGGAACTCGGTCACGGTAGTTCGGTTGGACATTTTCTTTCTCAGGACATTGTTTGATGTCTGCGGAGGGAGGGAAGAGAGCAAGGGACAGCATTAGATCAGTAAAAATAACTCTCTTTTTGTGAAAACCACCTTAATTTCCTTGAGTCAGACCCTTAGCTTGTGAAGATTGGTGTAATATGGGAATGAGGATGGGGAAAACACCCCAACTGACTCCATTGCAGTTACTCCTAATTTACACTAGGGTGATGGAGAGGAAAAATAGGAACAACTGCTTTTGAGGTATTTGTATACCTCTGTCACCCAGAGGTGGGCGAACTCTGGATAACGATGTATAAATGTTACTATCCTCAGTTTACCAAGGGGAATTGGGGATCTGCCTGGCCAGATTCTGCTGTTAGGGGCACTGCTGCAAATGTGGGGTAATTTCACTGCATGCCATGGAATTACTCCCACTTTATACTGCTCTAAACTGGAGCAGCATCTCACATGGAGGTGACCCAACCCAGTCATAATTACACTGTAAACTCGAGTTAGGAATACAGCCTAGGAGCTCTGATGCCCCATCCCCCGGTCTAGCGAGATTTTCAAATTTGCTGTGAGAGACAGACGTACCGGCTCCCCTCCGGCTTCTCTAACCACTCAACAGAACCCTCTCCCAGAGCTTGGAAGAGAACCCAGGAGTCCCCCCAGTTCGCTCCCTGCACTAACTCTGTAAATGCAACACTCCTCTCGGAGCTGGAAATACAGGCCAGAAGTTCTGGCTCTACCCACTGGACTCAACTCCTTCACAGAGCTGGGAACACAAGTGAGGTGTCATGATTCCCAGTCCCCTCCTCTAATGACTGCATCTCATCCTCTGTCGCAGTGAATCTCCATTGCCATCAGCAATGACTGCTGCAAGTGACAATGGAGAGTCACTGGCTAACGAACGCTAGTGAGAATGATTCTCCAGCGTGGTACTTGGGTCACTCACCTGAAGATCTGAACATATGACACAGTGATAAAAATAAAGCATAACACTCACCTGGTGTATGGTTAAAGCCCTAACCACTCAGTTTCAAGTTATGAGGGGTGCCTGTCCCAGAGTCCTTATGATAGACAGAAATAGAACCCCCAGTTCTGGTTCCTCTCCTCTCCACCTTGGACTGAATTTCCACCCAGAGCCACACATAAAACTCAGGAGGCCTGGCTCTCTGTCCCTGCTTCTCTTACCTACTAGACCCCAATCTCTTTCCAGAACTGGGGATAGAACCCAAGAGTCCAGGCTCATAGTCACCACTACTCTAACCCACTTAACTCAACTGCCCGTGCTGCAATTTAATAGACAGAAATAACAATAAACTAAGAGCTAGACACAAATTAGATAGCTAGATTAACAAACTAATAGAGAAACATAAGTAAGAAAAGAACAGATAGAGAGGGTGTGAGAGAAACAGAACTAAAAAAACTAACAGCTAGAGAAGTAAAAACAAACTGAGTGAGAAAAGTACAAAGAGACAGACAAACAGCAATAACAACAAACTAATATATACAGAGATAAAGATATCAATGAGCTGATAGTGTTTGTCTCAATTTTTGGATTACTTTAATGTAAACTCCTTAATACATTCTAAAAAGTATGTGTGTCAATTTCATCAATTTCCCCACTCCCAATAGAAGGAAACTGAGGTACAGATATTCTGCCCTCTCTTTCCTAAGGTAAGTTCTTTGGACTGCCTCAGTTTCCCATGCCAAAATTGAGCTAAGAGTGAAACTATGAAAAAAAAATGTATTGTCACTTACAATTTCATCCTTAAAGTGCCACTGTGTAACTCCCAAATATATTTAATTGCAAGAGCAAACTTATGGTGCCGGTCAGTGTGGAATCTTCCCAGACTGAGATGTCTTTTCTCCTCCAGCTACACACTGCAATTGCTTTCCCCTCTCTCTGTAGCCCCATACACCCTGCTCTAGCCATCAATCTCTCTATCTAATGCCCTTATCACTGTTCTATGAGAGGCTGTTCCCCCCTCACATCGAGGCTGAGCTGCTGGAAATACACTGAGATCTGTGCTGTCTGCAGATGAGCTGTGTCTCAAAAAGGCTGGTGCTGCATGAAGGTGATTTATCCATGTCTGTTTTCTAAGGGCCTGTGAGACTCACTGCCTGGAGCCCTCAACAGCCCAGAGGCAACAATTAATTTCTCTTGCCCTCTACTTCCCTGAAAAGTTTCCAGAAACTAAAATAATCACAATTACAATGATTTAGCAGGGACTAGAAGAAAGATTGTGAGGCAAACACTGCGGGCACACAGGACTGTACTCCAGACACCTGGCATCAATTGCTAGCCCTGCCACTGACCTGCTGTGTTATCTTGGGAAAGTCAATCCTTGGGGCTGTCTTTTCCCTCTCACCCTTTGACAGTCCCTGAGGTGGCGACTGTCTCTTACCTAATATAATGAGCCTCTTATATAAGATAATTAATTAATTATTAAAAGCTAAGGTTCAAGGTGGTCCTGAAATCTGATCCCAACTATTCCTCTGACTTTGTTCAGTCCCTTCACCGCTCCATTCCTCAATTGTCATCCCTACAGCGGGGATAAGAGTTACAACTTGGAGTAGTTGGAATAGTTACAACATCTACCAATGTGATCTATGCCATCATGTGCCAGCAATCTCCCTCTGCCATGTACATTGGCCAAACTGGACATTCTCTATGTAAAAGAATAAATGGACCCCAATCAGACTTCAAGAATTATAACATTCAAAACCCAGTCAGAGAACACTTCAGTCTCCCTGGTCACTCGATTACAGACCTAAAAGTTGCTATATTACAACAACAACAAAAAACCCTTCAAAAACAGACTCCAACTAGAGACTGCTGAATTGGAATTAATGTGCAAAATGGAAACCATTAAATTAGGCTTGAATAAAGACTGAGAGTCAATGGGTCATTACACACAATTAAACTATTTCCCCATGTTTTTTTTCCCCTTCGCCTCCCCCTCCCCTCTCCTCTCAACTTCTCATCAACTGCTGCAAATGGATCATTACATATTCAGCAAAATAGACAGAGGACAGATAGATAGTTAGATATTTGGTGACCTCTTATTCAGTGCTCAAAGTATATTCACTTGTAAAAAAAAAAAATTAAAAAAATCCCAGCACACTTGTCCAATTGCGTTGCATATGAACATTTGATAGACATACCTGGTCTGTTAATATGTGAATACAGAAATGTCACTCACTTTAATAAAATAACCGGAAACGACATAGGAGTTCTAATGATCCTCATTCTGCACTATGGTAGAACCCTGTTAAATAGAAAGATCTGTTGACTATATTCCTGTCTGATGTCTCTTTATACCAAAGTTCACTGTTGTAATGATTGTTTTGTTTCTGATATTTACATGCCAAGGATTTGTAAACTTGTTGAAACTTCCTAAATAAACAGTTAAAAAAAATGGGCATGTTGATCAAGCTGCCAGAGAAAAGTTCAGCTCCTAGTTTAGACTGATATAAATATGGAGTAAACTCACTGACACTAAAGTAGATCAATAGAAATAAGCAGGATTTATTTCAGTGTGAGAGAAGAATTAAGTCCATTCTTAAAAGCGACCACAGTAGTTTGTGCTGGTCAGAGGTTAAAAAAGTGGCATTGTCAGATGAAGTGTAAAACAATTGCCCTTTTGGGAATGAAACATTCTGATTTTCCAGTACAAAACAACTTTTCATTTTTTTCCCCTTAATTTTACTTTGAAACATGGTCAACATTGAAAGAAAATATTTAGATTTTGTCAAAATGAAACCTGAAACAAAATTATTTTTGATTCACCTGAAATTTGGAAAAATACCATTTTCAGTTTGACCCACAATTATTTTTTTTCTGATTTTTCAAAATTGCCACTGAAATGAAAAATCTATTATTCGCCCAGCTCTATTTGGATTTTGCCTCCTGCATATCATAGGAAATTTGATGTGCTAGATTATGAGCAATAAGAAAGGAGGAAGGTAACTTTTATTGTGTTCAATAGTTGCCATTTAAACACACAGGCAAACACTCACACAAGCATCCATGCGGTATCTTCCATAGACTGTTGCACACACACACCATGATGCTCACTCACACTTCACACAAGCAGGCGCACATACACTATGCAACATGCAAACACTCACTCTATCACACCAGCCTAAATGCACCAAACACACTCTTTTCCCCAGCACAAAAACAATCATAGACACACACTCACTGGCTCTCACACACAAACACAACACTTTTATGTCCCAGTTTAGATGGTGTACTGTGTATAGTGATGTTACAAAATAAGGAAATAGATCTGAGTTTGGCAATGAGAACAAACCACTTTGAAGGCCAAGACATCAGTTCCCACAAATTCTCTGGGCTGAGAATTGGCAATGCACAGAGTGAGGAGGGGGGCTGTCTACAAACCCCTCGCACAACCAGCTCCCCAGCACTGAAACGGAAACATGGGAATCCATCGGAAATCTGCTGGCTTCTTGTGCTGAGGCACTTGCATGATCCACCTCTTTATTCCTGTACATAGTCTGTTGCCCCACTGTCTTGAACCTTCTGTCTCAACTCCATATACCATCACTGTGACACTGAGGAACGTGTAGGGCTGATCTCATTTCTCCGACACGATTGTATTTATTTGTCTTGCCTTTGGAACACAGCCAATATTATTATTACTATCTAGCTTTGGTGAAAAAGTGGCAGCTCTGCAAAATGTACACAGGGCCTGCCTTCTCCTAGGGTGAGGCCAAAGCAGTGTGGTGGCTTATTTTTCTTACCACCTTTGAGATGCTGTGGTGTCAGATGCCTGTTGTGAATGAGAGGAATATTCACACCGTGTAGTGTGTCCAGGTCCGTATTTCTGGGTAGGACTTTTACCTCTCTCCAAGGTACGTGAGAGAAGACAACTGGGTTTGGAATATCTGCAGCTGATGTATTGATCTATAGTTATAAATTGCGGAACAAGCCTATTTAGGAGCCAAATTTTGAGTTACTTATAAGTGTTTAATCAAGCAAGACTCTGGTTGGGCCAAACTGGGATCTCAATAACACCAGAGTAAAGTTGAAGTCATTGGAGCTATTTTGGCTTCATCCCTGAGATCAGAATTTCCTCTAGTGTGAGTTTTGCCTGAGTAAAGAGGGTGAATCTGTCCACTCCTTTGTACCAGTTTTGCAATGGTGTAAGCCCACTGAAATCAGTGAAACTATGGTGGCATAAAACTGGTATAATGGAGAGAAGAATATAGATCAAGGACTTCAAGATTTAAAAAAAAAAAACCCTCTGATTACTATTCCTTGTTCACATGCAACATTTGAATGAGAATTATGCACAATGCAGACAACAGCTTTATTCTTTTAGGAAAACTAAACTAATAGTTCACTGTTATGGTCTTATGTTGCCTATGCAATGCTCTTTCCATTGCTACCTCTATAAGTAGTCTTGGAAGAATCAGATTTGTATCAGTAAATATTGGCAAATGTTGATTTCACCAGACACACACAAACCAGTGAACAAATATTTCCTTCAACATTTCCAGAGAGGCAAAGTGAGAAAAATGCTGCTTGAGAACTTATGAGTGTTTGATTTAAAGATATTGACTTTGCATATTTTGACATCACGGTGAAACGCTGTGCTTTCATAGTTCTCAAGTTTTAACTTTTTGAATCTCAACATTTACTATCATTAAATATCTATTGTCTGACCCCTCAATAATTTCCTTTAACTGAGAAAATTTAAACTGATAAAAACAAAAAAAATGCTTAAAGATAAACATCAATATTATCAGTCAAAATTATATATTTTCATAAACAGATAGTTAAGGGTTAATGCCTCTTTTACCTGTAAAGGGTTAAGAAGTTCACCTAGCCTAGCTGGCACCTGACAAGAGGAACCAGTAGGGGAACAAGATGTTTCAAAAGGAAGGAGGGAAGTTTCCTTTGTTT
>NC_133793.1:18311306-18312873 GCF_003597395.2 Chelonoidis abingdonii | reverse complement strand
TGGTCTGTCTAGACCTTGAGTCTTGGGCGACTGCTCTATCTATGAGCAACTGATGTTTTGAGCCTCTGGTGTTGTTCCCAATGCCCTTCTGAGCTGTGCTCATGCACTGGCCCATATGGTTCTGTAGCTTGGCGGCTATGATGCCCTCGCGTCCCGCAGTCACATGGAAACCACGATGAGGAGGCAAGGAAGACAGCAACATCTAGTAGACTCCTAGCACGACATCACCCTTGTTTTTTACCCCTTTTATCCTAACCCAGAGACTCTCAACACTTCCTTCTCCTATGTCCGTCTCAACCTCAGTCCAAGTGTGTACATTTTTAATATATAAGGCAATACCTCCTCCCTTTTTCCTCTGTCTATCCTTCCTGAGCAAACTATACCCATCCACACCAACATTCCAATCATGTGTATTATCCCACCAAGTTTCAGTGATGCCAACAATGTCATAGTTGTATTTATGTATTAGCTCTTCCAGTTCTTCCTGCTTATTACTCATACTTCTCGCATTTGTATATAGGTATCTAAGATACTGGTTTGATCTTGCCTCCCAGTTTTGCCCTGATCCTCCGTTCTCTCTGCCATTATAGCCCATGCTCCCTCTTGTTTCTGACCCATCTCCCAGGTTTTCATGTTCCCCACTTACCTGTGGGCTTTGCTCACCTGTCCCTGTCAAACCTAGTTTAAAGCCCTCCTCACTAGGTTAGCCAGTCTGTGCAAATAGAATATTTCCCCTCCTTGAAAGGTGAACGCCATTTCTGCCTAGCAGTCCTTCCTCGAATAGCATCCCCTGGTTGAGGAAGCCAAAGCCCTCCTAGCGACACCATCTTTGCAGCCAGGCATTCACCTCCATGATGCATCTGTCTCTGCCTGGGCCCCTACCTTTGACAGGAAGACTCAAAGAGAATACCACCTGCGCTCCAGACTCCTTCACCCATACTCCCAGAGCCCTGTAGTCACTCTTGATCTGCTCAGCATCACACCTCGCAGTATCATTTGTGCCCACATGGATGAGTAGCATGGGGTAGTAGTCAGAAGACCGGATAATTCTCAACAATGCCTCTGTAACATTTCGGATACGGGCCCCTGGCAGGCAGCATACTTCCCGAGATGAAATGTCAAGGCGACAGATAGGTGCCTCCATCCCCTTCAGCAGAGAGTCTCTGACCACCACTACCCTACGTTTACTTTTTTCAGTGGTGGCAGCAGACCTCCCAGCCTTAGGGGTACGAGGCTTCTCCTCCTTTACTGTAGGGGGTGATTCCTTCTCTCCTGTATCAAGAAGAGCATAACGGTTATCTATAATCACGGCGGGAGGGTTTGCAGCAGAGGTGGAACACTGCCCGGTGCCAGAAGTAACCAGCTGCCAGTGTCCACCCTGAGCCATCTCCTCCTCCACCAGTGGTGTGTCAGCAGTCCTGTGAACTGAGACAGCTACCTCAGCTGTCTCCACATGGATACTGTCCAGGAATTGCTCGTGTATATGGATGCTCCTCAACCTAGCCACCTCCTCCTGTAGCTCTCCCACCTGCTGCCTGAGAGATTCCACCAGTAGGCACCTTTCACA
>NC_133793.1:18177495-18310787 GCF_003597395.2 Chelonoidis abingdonii | reverse complement strand
TGCGCGGGGTTCTTGCTGTGGCAGGGTCCACCAAACGCTTGCCAGTACGTGCCATTCTGTTTCCTCGGAGTCACGTTTGCTCACACCTGCAGGAGGCAAGGGAACACAATTACAAAGGACCTCCCCTCGTTCCCACTGTAGTATCCCATCACTATGATTGGTGCAGGAAAGAACAGCCAAGGAACGATCAAAGCTGAGCCAGTATGGAGGGTAAAATCGAGAGCCCTCTTTACTAGGCAAGACACAAAATAAACAGGGAGGATCACACCACAATTGGGCCCGGGCGGCCCACGGGGATACGGTTTGGCCTGCCAGTAAGGAGATGGTGTGAGGGGCATACAAGGTTACGACCCCTTGTGCTGGCTTCAGTACCCCAGGAGTGTGTTTCAACTCTACCCGCAGCTGTGTGGGCGTATATGGAAGATGAAAATGCCAGGCTATAGCCACATCCGCTGCCCATGTCCGGACCGTTTGGGCCGTAAAGTGGGTGCCTTGGTCACTCTGCACTGTACGCGGCATTCCATAGCGCACAGAGCTGCTATAGGGCCGCCAGCGTTGTAGTCGCCGTGGCGGCAGCGCTGGGATGCACAAACAGCAGGCCGGTGTAGGTATCTACAGCTGTAATGACGTATTGCCAGCGTCGTTCTTGCGGTAACGGGCCGATGTAGTCGACCTGCCAGTCTTGGCACGGGTCCGTTGCCCGGTAAATATGTCCGGCGGGTTCTGGCAGGGCAATCGGCGCCAGCCGGGAGCAGATCGAGCACCCCGCTCGGGCCGTACAGCAGGCTGATAGGGGGAGCATGGTGCCCTGCCGCAGGGCCGCGTATTGCGTAGCACGGGCCCCCCGGTGGCCTCCGTCTACGTGGTATTGTTCAGCCAGTTGGATGACTTCTCCTCGGGTCATGTTGTCCGCTGCTGCATTCCAGCGAGACTCGATTGTCTGGGCTTTCGTGTGGGCTTCTACATGCCGCACGGCCAGGGAGGCTTGTCGGGCGAAGGCGAGGAGCTGCCTCCATAATGGTGCTCCCCATAACGGTCGCCCTGACAGTGCCCACTCCTTGGCTTCCCAAGCAGTCACCCACGTCCGGAGGCCTTTATATAACACCCAGCTGTCAGTGTAGAGGTATACCCGCGGCGGTGCAGTCTCAATGCTGAGGGTGGCAGCCCATAGCTCGGCCCACTGACTCGAGCCAGCCGTGCCCCACGCCATGGCCACCACATCTGCATAGGGGGCAAATGCCACCACCCGCCACTGTCGGGTCCCCTGGGCAGTGTAGGCTGCAGACCCGTCCGTGAACCAGGAGTGCTCCTGTTCCTCTCTTGATAACTGTTCGACAGGGGGCGCCTCCCCTACTGGGGATGGGGGCACCGGATCCTCCATCGGTGGCAGTTCATCCGTCAGGAAGGGTACATGTTCGAAAGCAACCGCTCCCAGCAGTGCAGCATGGGGGGTGGAGATGGAGGGCTTACCTAGCAACATACGCTGATGCAAGTAATGCTTCCATTTAAAAATGGTGGTACTCTGCGCCACGCCCATTTGTGTTTGGGCAGGGTCCTCCTTCACCCACCGTCCTAGGGGAATGGGCGTGCAGACTACCACCGGTGCAGGACCAGTAATGCGCTCGGTGTCCTGCAATGCCCATACCACAGCCAGTATCTGTTTCTCCAGCGGGGTATAGCCGTGTTCCGCCCCCTTCAAAGCTCGGGACCAAAAGCCAATGGGTTCCTTCTGATGTCCACCCGCTGGTTGCCAGAGGCCCCAAGTAGCCACGTCCGCCACGGTCGTAACCTCGAGTTCGAACGGGAGGCCTGGCTGGGGGGAGTGGAGCCGTGCGTGTGTGAGCAAGGCATCCTTACACAACTCAAAAGCAGTCTGGTGGTTCCGCGCCCGGTGCCAGGGCTCTGCCTTGCGCACTAGAATTTGCAAAGGTCGCATAAGAAAGGCCAGGTGGGGAATGAACGCGCGCCAAAACCCCAACAAACCGAGGAAGGCTTGCAATTCCCGCTTGGTTGGGGCACAGGATAGCCTTGCACAGTTTGGCGTACCTTAGGAGGGATCTGCCGTTCCGGTCCTGCCCAAAGAACACCCAAAAAGACTACCGCCTGAGTGGTCCCTTGTATTTTTTTGGGTTAATCGTCCACCTCGCGTCTCCAGGCCCTCCACCGCAGCATGCAAGGCATCAGTCACAATTTCTTGAGAGGGGCCGGAGACCATAACATCATCTATATAATGGTGATGATAGGTCTGGGTCCTGACTCAGCTTCCTCAGAGATCCCGGCTGAATCCCTCTGCCCACCAGTCCCCTCCTCTGCTCAGCCCCACTCCCCTGACATGGACACAGCCCCAGGGAACAGCCCCCCATCCCTGCTTCCTTCTGTCCCGCCTCCAAACACCAGATGTTCTCTCCTGCTTCTCTCCATTGGCCAGCCCTGGCCACCACTTCCTTCCCACACCACTCTCCTCCTTCCTCTGCCTGGCCCTCTCTAGAGCTGGTGGGGGGACATTCAATCCCTCATCCCATTTATTCCATCACCTCTCAGCCAAGCCCGCCTAAGGAGGGGAGCAGGGAGCGCTCATCTGCAGAGTAGATCCCTGTCTGCTAGGAACTGCAGAAACCCAGCAACTCAGGACATCCAACGAAGGGACACGACCGTGGCTGCTGAATAATACAGTGATGGGAGCATGAGAGACAGGGATAACCAAACAATCCTGGCAGTGGGTGAATAGATAGTTAGATAGATAGGCATCATTGGTCATATCTATCCATCTAACACTGGAGGCTCAAATGCATGGCAAGCTGTGAAAAATTCCACAAAGACCAGCACAGTAAGTTTACCATTTTAATTAAATATGTTAGAGCATTAATATACAGGGCTAATTTAAGAACATAAATTTGAATTATGTTTGCAACTCCTTAAGACTTTTGCTATCAAGTCAATCAACCATCTAGAGCCTATCAGCATTTGTTTTTATCAAAAAAAAAATTGGGTTTTCACAGAGTTCCCAAAATCTCCAATTTTTCATTGTTAGTCTATAAGGTGCCACAGGATTCTCTGCTGCTTTTACAATTTTTCATGGTTTTGCAAGTGAGAAACAAACATTTTTTGCAGCAAAACTAATTTTTTTCTGCCTAGATCCATCCAAAAAAATGAGTTTTCAGTTTTCCTATATGTATATACAGAAAGTCTCAGCTATATATATGAAGTATCCGTGAAATATATTTGAGGATACCTGAGACTTTCTATGAAAATTTGATTAATTGAAAACACAATTTTCCTTTGACAACAATTTAAGTAGAAAATTTCTGACCACGCATAATTGGAAACTGACCTTTAAGAAAGCCTGGGGAATGCAAATATTGTTCAATATACAATAATTTCAAAGCCATACATTCTATTTCATCTCTTTTCATTTGCAGCCATTGGTTCATACTGTTATTTATGCCTAGGGCTCCAGGGAGGCCTATACTGACTGCAGCCGAACCCTGGCCATTGCCCTTGTCCTTTCCTTCACAGCCATCACGTGATGTATTGAGGAAGAAAATGTCCAACCAAATAACCGTGACCGAGTTCCTTCTCCTGGGATTCTCTGACATTCGGAAGCTGTAGATTTTACATTTCATGGTGTTTCTAGGGATTTACCTGGTAGCCCTGACTGGGAATCTTCTCATCAAAGCCATAGCCCTTGACCACCATCTTCACACTCCCATGTATTTCTTCCTGATGAATCTGTCCATCCTAGACCTTGGTTCCATCTCCATTGTTGATCTCAAGTCCATAGCCAATTCCTGCATGAGCATCAAGTTCATTTCATATTACGGATGCATCATCCAAGTCATTCTCTTCCTTTTCTTCGCTACAGCTGAGCCTCCCTTGCTAATCATCATGGCGTACGACTGGTACATTGCCATCTGCCAACCACTGCACTACAAGTCAATGATGAATGGGAGAGCTTGTGTCCAAATGACAGCCAGTATCTGGATCAGTTGTATTCTTAATTCTGCACTGCACACTGGGAACATGTTTGCAATAATCTTCTGTGGAGTCAATGAGATGGATCAATTCTTCTGTGAAACGCTCCAGCTCCTCAAACTTGCTTTCTATGAATCCTATCTCAGTGAAACTGGGTCTATTGCCTTTAGCGTGTACTTTGCCTTAAACTGCTTTGTTTTTATAATTGTGTCATATGTTCTGATCTTCAAAACAGTGCTGAGAATCCCCTTTGAGCAGGGCCAGTATAAAGCCTTCTCCACTTGCAGCCTTCGCTTCATTGTGGTCTTCGTATTTGTTTGCACTGCTAGTTTTACCTATATTAAACCTACCTCCAGATCAATCTCAAGTCTGGATCTCATGGTGTCTATTTTGTATTTCATGGTGCAATCCATGATGAATATGATCATTTATAGCATGAGGGACAATGATATCAAAGCTGCTCTGTGGAAAATAATTGGGTCAAGGCTATTCTCCAGAAAATAAAATGGCCATATTTCTCCCATGACCATCATCTCATTCTGTGTTTCTTTATAAATATAATCAACTGTTGACATTATTGTCTCCATGAGAACATAATGTGCAATGCGTTTATGCACACTGAGGTATTTACACTGGTGTAAATATCTAGAAAAACCGCACTCAGGTCAATGGAGTTACAATAAATTTACACCTGTTACGTGCCTGAATGCTCTACAGGGACGACACACACACACACACACACACACACGGTGAGTGATATGGCTTTTAATGAAGGTAAAGAAAACACACCCACAACGGGGACTCTGCACGTTGCTAACTCAAAGAGGGGAACGAGTCCAAAGCAGCAAAACAATTTCTAGTAAATATAACTTGATGCTAATGGCATGTAAAGCAGCTCATACATAGGCAAGTGGGAGCTTTCCCACGGCTGGGGCTATCTCTGGTGGCAAAGGGCCAAAGGCTAGCAGCACTTTCCCAAACACACAGAAGCTCCCAGGCAAAGCAGTTCTGACCAGTTACATACAGCATGCACTAGTACGCAGCAACCTTTAATAACCTGTCCCTGAGAAGGCAAACAGCCCTAGCTAAACCATAACAAAATCTTCCCCAGTCCCTTACAACACCTATATAAATATCCTGTGTTCACAGAGTGGCCAATGTCAGATGCTTCAGAGAGAAAGAACAGAACAGGACAATTACTGAGTGACCCATCCTGTGCTGTCCAATCCCAGCATCTGGCAGTCAGAGGCTTAGGGACACCCAGAGCACGGGGTTGCATCCCTGACCCTCGTGGTTAATAGCCATTGATGGATCTATCCTCCAAGAATTTATCATGTCTCGCTATCCATCCATCCCCATCCATACCCCTCCATCTATTGATCAATCGATCAGTCTGAGGCTTTTGTACTGCCACCCATCACCATGGTATCAAAGAACTTTCCACATAAAATCAGTTACCATATCAAAGTCACACATGGGGTCTCTGGCTCTTCTCCTTTTTTCAGGGTGGGGAGTAAAAATTCTGCCCCTGCTGCAGCCCTGAGGCCAGATGAGCTCTCTACCCCCACTACTTACCCAGGGCTGGAAGAGCTGTCAGTCTCTGCCATGGCCAGGGGGCTCAAGGAGTCAGCTGCTGCCCCCAGCAGCAGGGCTCTTTTGCTATAATGGACCTGTGTCTTTAACGAACAAATGTCTTGGATCCCCAGGCGCTGGTTATAGCGAAGATGTACTGTATTTTGTTGGTTGGTTGATTTGTTTCTTTGTTCCAGATGTTTTTGGTGAGTGGGGGTTTGGGAGGGCGACGTATGTTTGATTGGAAGGGAGTATCCATTTGATGACATCTAGTATCGGGTACTACCAGATCAGGCCCTAGATGGAGCACACTCCTATCTTCCACTGGTTTGTGGTTCACTAGCAGACACAGGAGGCTCCCTGACTGGACTTAGACATCTCTCTGTAAGCTAGCACACACTCCTCTCCTCAGCATCTCCCATTGGCTAGCTCAGGCGCCTCCTTTCAAAGCGTGCTGAATTTTGTGACTCCCATTCTTAAGTGTCTGTCTTTCTCTATCTGTTGTATGGGGAGCTCGGAGGACTGACTCAGGCTGTGTGACCCTATTGTTGTCCCAGTGATTTTCTAGGTGCCTAAAAGTTAGGTATTGCTGCACTGTGAGTCACCACGCCTGGTTCTCTTTATGGATCCAGGCCCCAGGGGGTATTTAGGCATCTAGTGGGTTTTTCAAAAGCAATTAGGCATCTAACTCCCATTCAAATCAATAAGTTTTGGACACCTATATCCTTTGGAAAAACCTACCATGCACCTAAACACCTTTGAAAACCAGACCTTAGGTGATGAATTGCAGGTGTCTCTACTGGCCAATGATACCCTGGTATGCAGCTATGGGACCATTGAGTCATAATCTTCGATATCCACCAGAGATCCTAGAATCACAGAAATGCTGGGCTGGGAGGGACTGGAAGTCTCTTGTTAGTTTGGTCATTAATTGAGAACCCTGGAGAACTAAATCCTTCTTTGTACCTGTAAAGCAAGTGCACTTCTCCAGGCAGTGTGTCTGACATGTAGACGTGCAGACTCAGCCCTACAGCACCTCCTGCTGGTGACTCCTGGGAATTAGCTCAGTTCCAGCTCTCGAGCACCCTCTGCGGCCCAGTGATCCGCCTGTCCTCTGGCTCCCGAGTCCCTCCCTGGACTCGGTGCCCCTTTTACCTGGGGTGCTGCCCTGGGCAGTAACCCCTCAGTCTTAGAGTCTCCCCTTCCCAGGGAACTCCCACCCACTATTCCCACCTTGCCTCGGTATACAGCTACTGCCAGTCATCGTCTAGCACCCGCACTCTGGGGCAGACTGCAGTATCAGCCACTCATCACTGGCAAGGTTGGGTTTGGACCTGCTGCCTTTGCCTACCCCTGGGCTGCCCTCTCCAACTCACAGTGCCTATTGGCCTTGTGCTAGGCTGCAGCCTGGGCCTTTCCAGGCTGGAGCCACCCCAGATCCTCTGTCTTTCCCCAGCCCTGCTTCACTCAGGTACCTTGCCTCTAGCCCCCTGCAGCCAGGCCCTTCTCCCTCTACACACAGAGGGAGACTGCCTGGGCTCCTGGCTCACAGCCTTTTTATACAGGCCAGTAGTGGCCTGATTGGGATGTGGCCCAGCTGCAGCCACTTCCCAATCAGCCCAACTTAGTAGCTCCCAGCCACAACCTTCCTCCAGGGCTGTTTCAAGCCCTTCAGGACAGGAGAAGGGTAAGCCCCCATCTACAGACGTCTAACCTGAAGGTGTCATTTCTAGGGAGAAGACAGGAGGTTGGTCTAAGACCAGAGCTGTAATTTTTTAAGAGGCGTAAGGAGTCAAGTTCCCAAGGTCTCCTTTAACTCCATTAGGCCCTACTCCAGAAGGGAGCCCCAATGTTCACTGTTGGACAATATACCCACCTTCAGTGCCTCTGGGACAGAATGCAGGAGACCCAGTTTGTTAGAACTTATTCCTGGTAGAGGAGATTTCTAGGAAGCTGCACAGAAGCTGTTTGGGAGTGGTGGGCATGATGTGTAGCTGGCTATTCATTTGTTTTTACGCTGAATAAAACCCTTTTTGTGTGGTTTGTCCCCTGTCTGGTACTGAGAGAAAACCAGACGTGTTTTTGTCCAGTATCACGGATGAGGGACGCATGCAAGGTCACACTGACAGAAAGGGCCATGAGGTAGGGGCAGGGCCAAAGTTTTCCCAGAACTACCAGAATGTCATGTGTGATGTTGCTTTCTAGAAATAATAAACCCCATAATGCTTTATAGAAATATGCTTATCAGTGTAAATATGACAGGACTGGAATACGTTTTATATTAGATGTGCCATGTAACATATCTCTGCAAAGGTTATTATCTACTGGATATATTCATCATATTTACATGCACGTATCATTTTGTATTCAAACATATGAATATTGGCTATGTACTTGTTTTATTTTAAGTAGCCTCAGTGAAGCAGCTGGGCAGCTTCTTGAGAAAAGACGATTCTCAGCAAGTCCTCAGTCAAGAAACACTTAAGCTAACAATGAACTCTGAGAGACACCAATCAATATTTAAGCTTTCCTGGGAATGTGGCATTGTCGGGTAAAGTTCTGAGTCATTCATGGACATGTGACTTGCCCATGTGAATCCAAAACTTCGTCTTGCTGCTGAACCCTACAGAGAAGAGGAGAAGGGGTTTTCACCCACAAGAGAAATTCCATTTAAGCCCCTGGAAACCCCTCCATTCTGTCCTCAGCTGGCTCAAGAGAGACCCTCTTCACCCCATAGGATACCTGAAAGAAACTCGAACAATGGATAGTAACCACAGGGGTGTGAGTAATTGCTGGACCCAGACTAGAAGGAGGCTAGTTTGTAAAAGAAGCTCCCTGGAACATCTCTGAGGGTGAGATTTCATCTGGAATCACTTTCTTACTGTATTAGGGCTTAGACTTGCATGTTTTGTTTATTTTGCTCGGTAATTCACTTTATTCTGTCTGTTATTACTTGGAACCATTTAAATCCTACTTTTTGTTTTTAATAAAATCACTTTTGACTTATTAATTAACCTAGAATATGTATTAATACCTGAGGGAAGGGGCAAACAGCTGTGCATATCTATCTATCAGCGTTATAAAGGGTGAACAAATTATGAGTTTATCCTTTATAAACTTTACAGAGGGTAAAACGGATTTATTTGGGGTTTGGACCCCATTCAGAGTTGAGTATCTGACTGTTGGAGACAGGAGCACTTCTTAAGCTGTTTTCAGTTAAGCCTGCAGCTTTTGGCAGATGCGATTCAGACCTGGGTCTGTGTTTGTAGCAGTCGAGTGTGTCTGGCTCAAACCAGGCAAGACATTTGTCATAAACAGATAGTTAAGAGTTAATGTCTCTTTTACCTGTAAAGGATTAACCAGCTCAGTGAACCTGGCTGACACCTGACCAAAGGACCAATTGGGGGACAAGATACTTTCAAATCTTGGTGGAGGGAAATCTTTGTTTGGGCTGTTTTGTTTTGTTCGTTGTTCTCTCTTGGAACGACGAAAGGCCAGACGTGCAACCAGATCTTTCTCCAGTCTTTCTGAAACAGTCTCTCAAGTTCAAAATAGTAAGTACTAGATAGAAGGCGGAGTAGTCTTTATGTTTGTTTTCCTTATTTGCAAATGTATATTTTGCTGGAAGGATATTGTACCTCTGTTTGCTGTAACTTGTACTTAGGCTAGGGGGGAAAGAGTCCCTCTAGTCTATGTAAAGCTGAAGACCCTGTAAACATTTTCCATCTTGATTTTACAGAGATGATTTTTTACTTTTTCTTTCTTTAATTAAAAGCTTTCTTTTTTAAGAATCAGATTGATTTTTTTTTTCTTGTGCAAGACCCAGGGGAATTGGGTCTGAACTCACCAGGGGATTGGTGGGGGGAAAGAAGGGGAGGAAAGGTTAATTCCTCTCTGTTTTAAGATTCAAGGAATTGAATCACAGTGATCTCTCAGAGTAACCCAGGGAGGGGAAAATCTAGGAGGAGGAAAGGAGGGGGAATGGTTTATTGCTGTTTGTTTTAAGACCCAAGGGGTTTGGCTCTTGGGCTCCCCAGGGAAGGTTTTGGGGGGACAGGGAGTGTACCAGACACTGGAATTTCTGGTTGGTGGCAGCACTATCAGATCTAAGCTAGGAATTAAGTCTAGAGGGGTACATGCAGGTCCCCACTTTCTGGATGCTAAAGTTCAAAGTGGTAATAAGACCTTGACAGCATTGAAGTCCCAAGCTGGCAGGGAAGACAGGATCATGAATAGTCCAATAGGTGGCAGTTCCCAAAGAGGTTTCTGTGTTCCAACCCATCAGATCTAGTATTCTGGGAAAGCATCAGTGGCCAACCTAGTTGAGGGAAGAGCTGGGAAACATTTTTCTAAACCTTTGGCAGATTGTTTAACTCAGCTAAAGACATAGCAGCATCTGTCATGAATAGGCTGAGGAAAACATTTCCCATTGACAAGATACTTTGTCCATCTCTAACAACCTGAGCTGTGAGCAAGACACACACTCCTGCCCATGCCATGCATCTTTGGTCTCCAGGGTGCAGAGGGACTAGGAATGGGCATGTCTGAGATGATCCGTGAATAAAACTCCCTCTCCTCTCACTAAGGAGACCCTCCCCTTTTGGTCTTACTCCCACTGCTGTCCTGCAGTTGCTTGATAGGCAATATCAGCCTCTGATTAGTGCAGAAATAACGTCCCCTGAAGTTCTCAGGCCAGCTCCATCTGAGCTGGAGTCATTTGCCTCAGCCAGGAGGAGAGGGAGTCACAGAAAGATCTACTAATGCAATGCCATGATCTCTACTGGAATTTATTCTCTGTGTGGCCCCTTCTTCTCTTCCCCGTCCATGAACATCCATAAAGTCACAGAGTCATAGAATTTAAGGCCAGAAGGGACGACCAGATCATCCAGTCTGACCTGCTCTATGCCAATACCACCCAGCACCCACAGACAAAACCCAACAACTGAAATTAGACTGAAGTGTCACAGCCCTCAGGAGACTAGACAGTTCTGTGCCACTGGCAGATAACAGGAGAGATGGAGGGACACTAGTGCATGAGGCCCCTGAAATGGCAGGGAAATGATTAAGATACACCCAGAAAATCCTTGCAAGTGATCCACACCACATGCCGCAGGGGAAAGCAACCCCCCCCCACCGCAAGTTCCCTGCCAATCTGACTGGAGGGTGGAATTCCTTCCTGACCCCCACATGGTGATCACTAGACCCCGAGCATGTGGGCAAGAACCAAGCATCCGAGAAAGAGAGAATGGCTCAGTGCCATCTCATAGCCCTGGCACATCCACCCAATGTCCCAACTCCAGCCAGGACTGCCCGATGCTTCATAGATTTAAAAAAAAAAACACCTTCCAGAATACACTAGGTCATGGGGAGTAATCCCTTCCTGACCCCTGCCAGTGGCCAGATGAAACCGTGAAGCATAAGCATTTAGGAACATAAGACATATGCTGCAAGTGAGCCTCAGGGCTGCTCAGCCCTGCCCCCCACCATCACAAGCAGCCCAGTCATACAATCCCACCCAGACATGTGTCCATCTATCTTTTAAAACTAATTCAGGCATTGGACCCCCCATAACTCCTGTTGGGAGGCTAGTGCAGAGCCTTGCCCCACTGGTGGTTAGAAACCTCCCTGTAATTTCTAGCCAGTCTCTCCATATCTCACACACCCAAATGTGCATGTAAACCAGGCTGACAAAGTCTGGCTCTTTGTCCCCTTTAGTGGATAGGCCACAAATGGTGGTTTATAAGACCATGGGCCGAGTCCCCAGCTGGTGGCAATGGATATACAGCTCCATTGGAGGCAGTAGGTCAGATCCACACATGCTGCAAATTGCTTTAGTGCCGCTAGAGTCAATGAAACTACACTGATGTGCTGAAGATCTACCCAAAATGTCTTCTCTCACCTACCCTAGTCTTACATCAGTCTGACTCCTCTGGTTCCAGCTGAAGAGTTAAAATCCATGTGCATTTTATATAACAACCTGGTATATGTTTTGTGCCACCTCTTTCTCAGACCCAAAGTCCAGACTTTGGTCAAGAGACCAGAGGCCTAGCAAATAGTGATGAGTTAAGAGAAAGCTGGGGGTAAACAAATAATCTTGCTTTGCTAAAATAGGCCTGGTCAGCAAATTGCCAGGTGTTGGAGCTAAGAACTAAATAATTGCGTCTTATTCAGAGCTGCAAATTGAACAAAGAATCCCTGTTCCTATTGTGTCAGTCTCTTCTGTAGGGAACGTTCTTCCCACAGATCCAACCTTGAGTTTATGAAAAGTTGGCACATGTCAGGATAAGATATAGCATCCTTCCACCTCCCTTCCCAGGGACCAATGCCGACCTTTAGACATAAAGGGGACAATCTTTAGTGCCATATACTTTCACTGTTTCTTTGCTTTAACTCCTAGGAATGTACCTGGAGGACAGTCAAAGGAGTTGCTCCATTCCTATGGACCCCAAATCAGAATTCAACATATATATTTTATACTAATAACATTTTATCAAAGTATTCATTAAATTTTAACTTGCTTACTTGAGACCGTGGGCAGAGACATTATGTAACCTTTTAACCATTGGCTAATGTGCTATTTTGTTTTGCTACAAAACCTATCACAGGGTGTGGAACTGCCTACCCCGTCACTTTCCTCTGCCCATGGAAAATCTATATATTCTATTGTAATCAATTGAGTGACAGTTTCTCTGAGCCTAATAAGCCAGGTGACACTCCGCCAGTGCTGTGTGTAATAAACTCCTATGCTTGGCCTCTGCACAGTGTGGATTTATGTCCTTCACAATGAAGCCACTCCTGATTTATGCACACAGACAAGACAACTCTCATCATTGTTTTCATTGGCCATGGAATGGGTTCAAGTGGCCAAGCAGTGTAACAGGTATTATTTTAGCACAGAGTAAAAGTCTGATTCCTTTTCTGCACACAATTTACATCTATTTAACTCCCCAACTGGACCAGATTTTCTACTGGTGCAAGTCACACCAGTGGCAGTGACATCAGCAGAATTAATCTGGATTTACATTAGTGCAACTGAGATAAGAATCAGAACTGTTTGTGTGCAAGCTGTGTGGTCATGGAAATCACTGACATTGATGAAAGAATACTACAGAAGCAAACTTTAATTAGAGAAAGACAGAAAATTAATTATGTGTGAATCACCTACACCCAGTCAGTCTCCTCAGGGCAACTTTGATCTCCTTGTTTCTCATGCTGTAGATAATCGGATTAAAGATTGGTGGCAATACAGAATAGAGAACAGCCATCACAAGATCCAGAGCAGATGGGGAGCTGGAGGTGGGTTTCAGGTAGGCAAAGGCCCCAGTGCAAACAAACTAGGAGACCACAGTGAAGTGAGGGAGGCAGGTGGATAGGGCTTTATGCCAGCCCTGGTCAAAGGGGATCCTGAGCACTGATTTGAAGATCTTAACATATGACACAATGATAAAAACAAAGCAGCCTAAGAGTAAACATGCACTAAAGACAAGAACCCAAACTTCACTAAGATATGTATTAGAGCAGGAAAGCTTGAGTAGCTGGGGGATCTCACAGAAGAAATGATCCATCATGTTGCCTCCACAGAAGATCAATGCAAATGTTTTCCCAGTGTGTAGCACAGAATAGAGAATTCCACTGATCCAGGCACCGGCTGCCATTTTGACACAAGCTCCGATATTCATCATTCTCTCATAGTGCAGTGGTTGGCAAGTGGTGACATATCGGTCATATATCATAACGGTGAGAAGGAAAAAATCCGCTCCCACCAAGAAGAGGAGGAAAAAGACTTGGGCAACACATCCAGCATAGGAAATGGACCTGATGTCCATGAGGGAGTTGGCCATGGATTTGGGGACAATGACCGAGATGGAGCCGAGGTCTACGATGAACAGATTCATCAGGAAGAAGTACATGGGGGTGTGAAGGTGGTGGTTGAAGGCTATGGCCATGAAGATAAGAAGATTCCCCATCAGGGCTACCAGATAAATCACTAGAAACACCACAAAGTGCGAAATCTGCAGCTCCCAAACTTCGGAGAATCCCAGGAGAAGGAACTCAGTCACGGTGGTTCGGTTGGACATTTTCTTTCTCAGGATATGTCTCAGGATGTCTGCAGAGGGAGGGACAAGAGCAAGACCCAGGATTAGATCAGTAAAGTAACTCTCCTTTTCTGAAATCCACCTTAATTTTCTTGAGTCAGAACTTCAGCTTGTGAAGATTGGTGTAATATGGGAATGAGGATGGGGAAAACAGCCCCACTGACTCCAATGGAGTTACTCCTGATTTATACTGGGGTGAGAGAAAGTAGAATCAGCTCAATGGACTCCAGTGAAGTTACTCCTGATTTATACCAGGGTGATGGAGAGGAGAAATAGGAACAACTGCTTTTGAGGTATTTGTATACCTCTGTCACTCAGAAGTGGGCGAGCTCTAGATAACGGTGTATAAATGTTACTACCCTCAGTTTACAGAGGGGAATTGAGGGTCTGGTTGGCCAGATTCTGCTGTCAGGGGCACTGTTACAAATGTGGGGTAATGTCACTGCATGCCATGTAATTACTCCCACTTTATACTGCTCTAAACTGGAGCAGCATCTTGCATGGAGGTGACCAAACCCTGCCACAATTACACAGTGAAATTGAGTCAGGAATACAGACAGTACCCCTGACACGCCATCCCCTGTTCTAGCCAGGGTTTCATTCTCATTTCAAGAGGGAAACATTCCGGTTCCTCTCCTGTTTCTCTATTCACTCAATTAAACTCTCTTCCAGAGCTTGGAAGAGAACCCAGGAGTCCTGACTTCCAATTTGCCCACTGCTCTAACCCACTAAGTACAAGCTAGGAGTGGTGACTCTACTCATTGGACACAACTCCCTCCCAGAGCTGGGAACACAAAGAGGTGTCTCGACTCCCTGTTCCCTCCTCTAACCACTACATCAGACTGCATCTCAGCTTCTGTCCCAGTGACTCTCCACTGCCATCAGGAATGACTGCTGCGAGCGACAATGGAGAGTCATTGGGCCAGCGAATGCGCATTAGAGTGATTCTCCTGCGTGGTAGTTGGGTCACTCACCTGGTGTCTGGAAAAGACAAATCCAAGTCCCAGCTCCAGTGACTATTTAATTATTGAAATAAAGTGTAACAGCTCCAACAGGAGAGACTGAGACAGTCTCATTTCAGAGCAACTCATAGCCGAACAACTCAGGCACCCTCCTGTAAAGTGGGAATTCAAACCCCTTCTCATCATCAGTCAGAGAGAGGAATTGAACCTGAATCTGTCACAGGCCAGCCGAGTGCCCTAACCACTCAGTTTCAAGTTATGAGAGGTGCCTGTCCCACACTCCTGGAGACAGAAAGAGAACCCCCAGTTCTGGCTCCTCTCCTCTCCACCCTAGTCTGAATTTCCTCTCAGAGCCACACATAAAACTCAGGAGGCCTGGCTCTCAGTCTCTGCTACTCTTACCCACTAGACCCCACTGCTTTCTCAGAGCTGGAGATAGAACCCAGGAGTCCTGGCTCCTAGTCCACACCACTCTAACCCACTAGACTCAATTGCCCTTGCAACAATCTAATAGACAGAAGTAACCATAAACACAGAGATAGAGAAAGAGTGTGAGAACTAGATACAAGCTGGGAGGGGGGGGAGATGTAACAAACTAACAGCAAGACACAAGTAAGAAAAACATAGATACTGAGAGTGAGAGAGAGACACGGAACTAAGACAAACTAAGAAGTAAATAGAGAAAAACAAACTAACAGAGAGAGAGAAGTACAAATAGACAGACAGCAATAACAACAAGCTCATGTATACAGAGAGAAAATTAACAACGAGCTGAAAGTTTTTGTCACAATTTTTGGACAATTTTAATGTAAACTGCTCAATCCATTCCAAAAAATAAATAAATATGTGCGTCAATTTGATTAATCCCCCCATTCTCCACAGGAGGAAACTGTGGCACAGATATTCTACCCTCTCTTTCCTAAGGTAACTGCTTTGGTCTGTCTCAGTTTCCCATGCCCAAATTGAGCTAAGAGTGAAACTCTGAAAAAAATATCTGTCACTTACAATTTCAACCCGAAAGTAACACATTGTAACTCCCAACTATATTTCATTGCAACAGCAAACGTGTGGTGCCTGTCTGTGTGGAATCCTCCCAGATCGAAATGTCTTTTCTCCTCCAGCTACAGGCTGCAATTGGCTACCCCTCTCTCTCTAGCCCCTACACACACCTGTATTAATCAATCTCTCTATCTAATGCCCCTATCACTGTACTATGAGAGGTTGTTCCCCCCTCATGCTGAGGCTGAGCTGCTGGAAATACACTGAGACCTGCGCTGTCTGCTGATGAGCTGTGTGTCAAAAATGCGGGTGATGCGGGAAGGTGATTTATCCATGTCCATTTTCTAAGAGCTTGTGGGACTCACTCCTTGGCGCCCTCAACAGCCCAGCTGCAAAAGTTCATTTCTCTTGCCCTCTAGTTCCCTGAAGAGTTTGCAGAAACTAAAATAATCACAATTACAATGAGGCAGCAAGGTCTAGAGGAAGGTTGTGAGGCAGACACTGGGGGTATACAGGACTGTATTCCAGACATCTGGTATCAATTCCTAGCCCTGCCTCTGACCTGCAGTGTTACATAGGGGAAAGTCATTCCCTTTTCCCTCCCACCCTTTGCCTGTCTTTTGTACTGTAAGCTCC
The DNA here is from genome assembly GCF_003597395.2 of Chelonoidis abingdonii. Lineage (NCBI taxonomy): Eukaryota > Metazoa > Chordata > Testudines > Testudinidae > Chelonoidis > Chelonoidis abingdonii. The sequence continues at coordinate 18,294,550 of NC_133793.1, read as the reverse complement.
TTGGGATGGAGACTGTGTCTTAATTAATATAATAGGACTCTTATATCAGGTTCAGTTATCAAATAATTAATTAATTAGTCATTATTACAAAGCTAAAGTTCAAGCTGTCCTGAGAGCTGATCCCAACTATTTCTCTGGCTTTTTTTCAGTCAATTCACCACTCCATTCCTCAGTTTGTCATCTGTCTAATGAGATTAATCATTACTACTTGGAAAATAATTCATAATGAGTGGGGATGCTCAAAATATCTTCCTGTCAAATCAGCTTTTTGAAGAGAAATTGCTTGCCATTGAAAATGATTTTAGTGTGGAAAAAATTCATTTTGGACTCAACTTTCTATTTTTTTTATTTTGCAAGGTTGAGTTGTTCATGTTTTTGGTTTTAGTTTTATGAAAACCTGAAGATGGATAACGTTTGTATATTTTTTCAGATTTATGGGGAAAAGTTTTCAATATCAGAAATCTTTTCCCCAAACTAGAAAATATTTACCATAAAGTGGCATTATTACTAGAGAAGGTTATTTAAAACCAAACACTTTTCAGTCTCTAATTTGACTCTATGCATTCCTTCACATATAATGCCACTCCCCCTCACCAGCACAACCTATTCCATAACTCATATATATTTTGTACCCTGGTATTACAGTGTCCTATTGATTCTCTTCATTCCATCCAGTTTCTCTCTTATTACATCAATATCCTCATTTAATACCAGGCTTCTCCACACCTGTTGGCTTTCACTCAGTTCTTGGTTTTAAAGGCATCATCTAGATGGTGGAGAAGATGCAGATATGAGTATCAAAGCAAAGTGCATCATTAGCACTAAGGTGCCAGCTATGATAATCTGAACCTCATTAAAGGAGGTGTCTGAGCCCGCCAGGTCAAACATGGCTGGCCTCTCACAGAAGAAAGGGCTAATTTTATTAGACACTCAGAATGACAGACTGAATATAAAAGCTTTCTGGCCCAGAGAAACCATGTTCCCACTGATCCATGAGCCAGATAAGAACACAACACAAGTCCTGCTGCTCATGAGGACCAAATAATGCAGAGAGACACCTATGGGGATGTGTTGGTCATAGTATCAGAGGGGTAGCTGTGTTGGTCTGGATCTGTAAAAGGCTATGGTGTGATGGTCATAGGTCATCACAGCCAGCAGGAAACATGCCTTGTCTGGAAACAAGAGGAAGAAATATATCTGCGCAGCACAGCTGGGGGAGGAGATGGTTTTCTCCTCCAAGAGGAGATCCACCAACATCTTGGGCAGGGTGACGGAAGTGTAGCAGACTTCTAGGAAGTAAAAGCTCCATAAGAAAACAAGTACACTGGGGTGCCCATTTCCTGATCAGCCACCATGGCAATTTTTCCCATCAATGTGAGTGCATATGTCACTAAAAAAATACTATAGAGAATAAAACCTGCAACTCTCAGAGGTCAGAAAACCCCTGGAAAATGAAGTCCAAATCTCAGTCTGGTTTGCTTCATTCGTTCCTTCAGTGTAATTCTTCTGTATAGAAAACAAATGGACATTTGCTTATCAGCTAAGCAAAATTACTCAGGCCAGATCCCCAGCTGATATGAATTGGCATAGCTGGAGCCAATGGTCCAGATCCCCAATTGAGATATAGCAGTATAGCTCTACTAGAGTCAAGGGGGCCAGGTTCTCAGCTAGCGTAAATTGATGGAGCTATACTGAAGTCAATGCAGGCAGGTCCCCAGCTGGTGTAAATCAGTGCAGCTCCACAGAAGTCAATGGGCCAGATCCCCAGCTGGTGTAAATTGGTACAGATACATCTAAGTCAATTAACTAGAACCCCAGAGAGTGTAAGATGTTGTAACTCCACTGACTCCAGTTGAGCTCTGCCAGTCTCCACCAGCTGAGGAACTATCTCCCTGTAACACCCTGGCTAAGTGAATCATGACCTTCTGTAGTGACTGGTCCACACAGATGACACAAGTCTTCTATCACTAGCAGTGAGTGATCTACTCCATTAGCTCATGCAGCTGTGGCTTGCCCTTTTGGATCCTACTCCCAAGCTCATTGAACTCAATGAGAGTGGGTTCTGAAGGTCCACGTTTCCAAAATTCTGAGAAAGGTGCTGGGCAGCAAAGTACAATCCTTGCTCTGTTTTTGGGAATCATGTAATTATGCTCAGAAGAGGTATGGTTGATACAGAGATTGTCACCAGCGCTGTGCCCAAATCAGAGCTCCCCTCATGCAACCAGACATGCACAGGCAATTTTAAAGGGCCAAGTTTAGCCAGGAAGAGGTCACTATGACAGGATACACCTGTGGGAAGTTAGATGCTCTTGTCAGGCAGAAGATGGAAGGTGAAGGTTTAGTCTGGGACCTACAGGCCTTAGGCACCACTCTTGACTTCCAGTGGGAGTCAGAAGACTTTGGATCTAAATGGATTAAGCTAATTCGAAATAAAACACTCTTATTCTGGAATAAGAGCATCCACACAGGGAGTTAATCAGGAATAGCTGTTCCAGAATAACTTCCCACTTAAGCAAGCCCTTATTCCTTTCAGCCCATTTTTGAAAGTCCCTGATTTAGGGCTTATTGTAATGTAAATTTTACTTATTTCTTTGAAGTTCTGAAAATTGATTCTAAGAACTTCTACCAACTAAGGAAATTGAATTTTATTCTGTCTCTCTGTGTCAAGGGAGAATGCGGAATGAAAGCAAACACTGCAGGGACTAGAGCTGAATTCTCACATGGGTGACTAGTCCCATATCTGCCCCTTTGGAATAAATGGATGTTTCCTTTCTGACCATCCTGCAAGTGAGACAGGCAGAACTGGGAGGGTCTGTGAGCAAGATGGAAACCTGGGGTGAGATTTTCAAAGCTCCCTAAGGAATTTGGATGCCCATTTTCCACTGGAATACAGTGTGTGGCTTGGCCCCTAAACCCTTTCTAGAATAAAATTATCAGAACATCCTAGAGCTTTTTGTGATTCTACCATAAATCTCAAGGGAACAGTTTGTGAATGAGAAACCCTAATTTTCAGAATAAAAAAAAGTTAAGATGCCATAAAATCTAAAATCCTTTTCTCTTGCTAAAGCAACTTTTATCCCAGGATCAGAAAGAACTTTACAGACACTATTTAAACTTCACAACCTTTTAGCTGTGCCTTGATGATCTCCTTCCCAAGTACTTACCCAGCCTGACCCTGTTTAGTGATCTGTATCAGGGGATCACTATAAATATTATTATTCCCTGGAGAGCCATAAATATTATCATCTCCATTTTATACAGGGACAAGCTCAGAAACAAAGAGGTAAAATGACTTCCCACTAAGGTCACAGCATGACTGGGAAGATCAGCATAGATATTTGGGAGGCATTTATTCCATTTGTATTCCAGCCCTGGGTTTCCAAGGCAGGTATCCTGGAGAACCTGGAAAACAAAACAAAAGAAAAGAATTGTGCGAACTCTCACTAAGCATGTCTTTCTTCACAGTGATCCTATGAGATATCTCATTAAGCAAGAATGATCTGGGTCAGTTCTTGAATGAAGGATCCTCAGAGAACAACCCAAATGCTGAAGAGAACAATGTGGATTTCACTGTCCCCTTGGAGACAGTGCTTATCACAGTGCCCCAGCATATGTCTTGGGGACAATGTGCTGGAGGGACCGTGGCTGGGGCTCAGCGGGGAGGACTCTCCCCACACAGTGTTGACCCCAGTGTCTCTGTGAGACACTAGGAGACCTGTGCTGCAGACAGAGGGGGACTCAGTAAGGGGAACTGTCCCCTCTCAGTCAAGGCTGACCCCAATGCTCCAGTGCAATGTTAGGGGCTTGTCTTGCAGGGGTTGTGGTGGGGTCCTGAAAATGGGGGACGTACATACTTGGCACTGCTAAGCTATGCCTCCGTTGCCTCTACCCATGCTACTGCAACCACACTGCTATTTATATTTGTGCTAGCTCAATGAGTATGTGTTCAAAGCAGAGGAATCATACCCCTTGCTCATAGCGTAGACATATGTTAAGTAACGGTGCTCTTTTCCTTTGAGAAAGGATATATAGCTAGAGTGACCCTATCTAGATAAAGCTAGATATAGATGAGAAACCAATGATGAACCTTGATTTGAATTTAAGAAGTGTTAAAGAAACAAAGGCTCTGAAAGCTTAATGTGAAATGCACATTTCAGAGAGAATAGGAGACATTCTGAATTGGGAAAACAATAATCTTAATGCTACAACCAGATTAAAGGTCCCATTGCAGACATGAGAAGGTCGCAGAGCGGAAGGGTGGGAGGTGGGTGGTTCGTTAATCAATGTACGTGAAGTGCTTTGAGATCTTCACATGGAAAGAGACTTTAGAGAAAGGCAAAAGTATAATCATTTAGTAGTAATGGGAAACTGTCCATGAATTTTAGTCCCAGGTTCTAGGTTCTGTAAGAATAAAAATACTGGTTGTTTCACACAATCTGTCACAAATCCAATAAAAATTCTTCTTTTTAGTGCTGGAACCCTATACCCACCCAGCCCCATGCATCCATTGCCTGAGTCAGAGGGAGTGACACTAACCAGGCTGGTACCTCCTTGCTCAAGTGAGAAAAGGATGGGTGTCTCATCTGCTGGGTATGCAGAAATATCCAGGGATGGCCACCCAAAAGAGCAAGAGAAATGAGACTTACTCATCATTTTATGGAGACAGGGTTGCTCCTCCCAGCTGGGATCACTTGTCCTAATTTGATTCTCCATCGTTCCCAGGTTCATGCTTCTGACTTTGCACTGCTTTCTGTTTTGTTTCACTTGGGCACCTTCATGTGGATTGGGGATGTCATCAGTGGTCTGCTCCACACTTTGACTGAAGAACCTGTATCTGCTCATTTCCTCATGCCCGGGAGCTAAGTGCCTGAGAGCAACAGCCTCTTTTGTGAGATGCAGGGTGTCCAGAGAGCATCTGGGAGGAGGCAGGTGGTCTGGAAAAGAGGCAGCTGTGTTGTCTCAGACAGAAAAACACCCACTAAGTGACAGGGAATGAATGTGGGGAAGTAAATTTCCAACATGTTGGCACAAACCAGCTTCCATCTCACTGTCCAGCACCCCACTTCTCCCCGCCAGGGAAACACCCTGTGGCAGATAAACTCCAACATAGGTAACACTCTGTGGCAACAACATGGGGATAATAAGATGATGCTGGTGATGGCAAAGGTTTATTGGAGGTGATGTCATTTTAGTGAGGATTAATACTGAGACCTTGAGGGACTGTAGCCATTACAGATATCCTGGCACTTTCACCAATAACTGAGCATCCCAGGTCCCAGCCTGGTGAAACCTTTTACCATTACCCTGAGTGTGAGATTCTCCTTAAGTTCCTATCTGTTTTTAATGTTGCTAAGCAGCTGTTAAATGTCTATCACATCCCACCCCAGAGGTTCAGTGTGTTGATACTGAACCCAGTGTACACAGCATTTGACGTGTGAATCCTTTACGGTCCACTGGGGTGAGAGATAAGATGGAGATCTGTACAGGGAACACATTCTCAGACCTTCCACTCTGGGCTGAGAATCAAGAGGACAAATTTCACTGCAAATGGGATATTTTGTTTTGGGAATTTCCCATGACATGAGAATGGGGGGTAAAAAATTAGCGGGCCAACTGGCAAGCCTGTTACCTTCACTGTGCCAGCAGCAGTTGGAGATCAAGAAGATGATGCCGATGATGGAGAAGAAAGACACAGCCAGCACAAGTTCCCAAAGCCAAAAACTCATTTGAACTGTGTAGAGAGGAGAACATCTGATGAAGTATCAAGTACCACAGGATTTGTTTGGGACAGCTGGAGAGACAAACATCTTGTCTCAACAGAATATCTGGCCTTTAATTTCTTTTGTCATCATTCTATCTAGAGTCTTTCTTTCACTCTCTGTGCATGGATATCTGTGTAGTGATCTCCATATCTCACACATTGCTATGAGGACCCTTCTGTTCTGTGGGAGGGGGAAGTTTGGGGAGTATGTTACTCTTGGGTATGTTTGAGGGGCATGCAAAGTGATGGAGAATCTCACCTGTCACCTCGACATTGACAACTTCACTCCTGGGGGACAAAATCCACCGCCCACTCACATCCTCCTCATACTCAGAGGCATATCCCCCAGGGCACTTTGGAGTTGTTTGTGGGATATGGAGCATAGACCAGTTGGAAAGGTGACCACCAGTGTCCACAGTGCTATACACCCCACAGCTGTGCTCTGACTCTGCTGCCCTGGGGATGATCTCAATGCCATCCTTGTAGAAATGATACCTCCAATGGACAGAACTCCCAGGGACCACGCAGGAGAGAAGCACAGCACCTCTTTCTTTCACCACTCCCAATGGGGGATCGACGTTCAGTGCTGGCTGGGGAAGGGGTCTGAGAGGGGAACATGGAAGGTAAAATATTAGTATGTGTCATCTGGGGGCAATGGTCAGAATCAAACTTTATTTTTGTTTTTTCTCCAATTTTTCTTTCTTTACCTGAGGACCCTGATAGACTTTATTGAATGACATATTAGACCCTGGTGGATGGAGGACCAACTGCTCTGACAGAATTCTGGGAGTTAGTATCTGTTTCTTTCAGAAGGAAGGGTTGCCCGAAACCCCAAGACCTAAGAAACGTTAATAACCAGAAATCCAGTCTCTATTCATAATGACTGTCTTTCACCCTTCCCTCTGGTAAATGCCCCAGGGTGAAAATCTGGCCTGTTTAAGTCAAAGGGAATTTTTAATTCCATGAGGCCAGGATTTCACCCCTAGTGTCTCAACTGTCTCTTGGTTAAGTTAAATAGATAGAGCTCTTTGAATCTGTCACTATAAGGTAGGAGTGGGAAAATTTTTTGGCCCAAAGGCCACATTGTGGTTGCAAAACTGTATGGAGCGCCAGGTAGCGAAGGCCGTGCCTCCCCAAACAGCCTGCCCCCTATGTGACCCCTCCCACTTCCCACCCCCTGACTGTTCCCCTCAGAACTCGGATCCATCCAACCCCCCCTGGTCCTTGTCCCTCAACTTCCCCCTCCTGGGAACCCTCACCACTAATCCCCCCAGAACCCCACACCCTATCCAACCCCTCCTCTTCCAGTCCCCTGACTGCTCTGACCCCTATCCACACCTCCATCCCCTGACAGGACCTCCATGGCTCTCACACTTATCCAACACCCCCATCTTCTGACTTCCCCCCAGAGCCTCCACCCCATCCAACTGCACCCTTCCCCCTGTCCCTGGACTTCCCCCAGGAACTCCGACCACTTATCCAGCCCCCTTACCATGTCGTTCAGAGCAGCATGTCTGGCAGCTGTGCCACCCGGCTGGAGCCAGACACGCTGCCGTGCTGCTTGACAGGAATGTGCTGTTCTGCTGCCCAGAATGCTGCCAGAATGCAGGGGAGGGGGAACAGCAAGCTGGGGTGGCAGGGGCTAGCCTCCCTGGCCAGGAAATCAAGGGCCGGGCAGGATGGTCCCGCAGGCTGGATGTGGTCCGTGGGCCATAATTTGCCCACCTCTGCTATAAGGAATGTTTTTCTCATCCTTTAATCATTCTCATGGCTCTTCTCTGAACTTTCTCCAATTTAGCAATATTCTTCTTGAATTGTGGGCACAATTCAAATATTGGTATGAGGCTGCAGAATGTGTTAAAGCAATGGCTAAAACCTGCTAGGCTTTTTTGAAAATCCACTACCAACTCCCTTTGAATATCATTGGGATCTATCTAACTAACTCCCTTAAGTTCCTTTGAAAAAGCATTCTCATTTTCACATAGGGTATTGAACAGGCCAATACATCTTTAGTAGAGCTGGCCGGAGAACGGAGTTTCCATCTCACAGGAAATTCTGATATTTCAACTGTTGTGTTTTGCCTGAATCAGGATGAAAAGATCAAAATAGCAAAGCATTTTCTGAAAGAGAGGTTAAAAAAAATAAATTCAGAGACATCAAAACCAAAATGACTGATGCCCCTCGACAAGACACAGATGTTTGAGGGGTCTGTTCCAAAACCTTTGGAACTTTTGTGATTTTTAAAAGATTCAGCCGTTGCTTCAATGTATACTGCAGCCTCATACCAACATAGGAATTGTTACAAAGACTTAGATCGAGGGTCCATCCAGCTCTGTATCCTCTCTCTGACAGTGGCCAGTGTCACATACTTCAGAGGAAGGTCTTACAATCATATCAGGCAGATGTGGGATACTCTGACTCACGTGAATAATGGATAATGGTGGATAATCAGTTGAACATGAATTCCCTGTGTGACGCTGTGGCCAAAAGAGCTAATGTGAACCTGGGATGCATAGACAGGAGAATCTCAAATAGGAGAGAAAAGGCTATTTTACCTCTGTATTTGGTGCTGATGCTACTGCAGTTGGAATACTGTGTCCAGTTCTGATGTCCAGAATTCAAGACGGATGCTGCTAAGTTGGAGAGGATTCAGAGAAGAGTCACAAGAATGATTAAAAATGACTAGGAAAAAATAAAAAAAGCCTTATAGTAATAGACTCAAGGAGTTCAATTTATTTAGTTTAACAAAAAGAAGGTTAAGAGGTGACTTGATCACAGTCTATAAGTAGCTACATGGGAAAAAAATATTTAATAATGGGCTCTTCAATCTAGGGGAGGAAGGTATAACATGATCAAATGGCTGGAAGTTGAAACTAGAAAAACTCAGACTGGAAATAAGATATAAACTCTTAACGGGGAGAGTAATTAACCATTGGAACAATTTACTAAGGGTCATGGTGGATTCTCCATCACTGACCATTGTTAATCAAGATTGAATGTTTTTCTAAAAGATCTGGTTTAGAAATTATTGTGGGGAAGTGCTATGACCTGTGTTATACAGGAGGTCAGAGAAGATTATTACAATGTCCTTTTAGAATCTATGAATATATGATGAAGAGCTCATTCTGACTATTAAGACTGAAACACGGAGTATCTGGGATTTGCAATGGAGCCTAAAAGAGTTGGGCCAGGTTTTTAATAGTATTGAAGCACCTAAACATGCAGATGGATGCTTAGTGGGATTTTGAAAAGTGCTTAGTTGCCTAACTTCCATTGAAATCATTGAGAGTTAGGCACCAAGAGCCATGTTTTCAAAGGTATTTAGGCACTGGGATTTTCAAAAGCATCTAAATTCCTGGCACCCATTGAAATCAATGGCCCCTCACCATCAAATCTCATTGCAATTTAACAGAAGGTGGGTGTCTAACTACCTTAGACTCTTTTGAATTCCCAGGAACTCTTTTTATTTATGCTACATGAGTGCCTGTAAACAGAGATTAGGACCCCATTGTGCTAGGCACTGTATGAACAGATGGTGACAGGAGACAATTCTTGCCCTGGGGAGCTTATAATCTACAAGTGGGGATGTCAAAAGCAGTGGATTGATTGAGGAGTTGGGACTTGAGCTTTTAAAATTACTTAGATGTTTGAAAAATCCTAATCTAAATGAAAAAGGGGGGGAGGGGAAACAGACTCTGCTAAGGTCACACAGCAGGTCCAGGAATAGAACCCAGGAATCTTGAGCCTAATCAATCTTCTACTCCATTAAATAACAATGACACTCAATGGATAAAAGCAGCAATTCATTATTGAGATGAAGATGTATGTGTATCAAGGCTCTGGTTGCAGAACAGAACTCTTTCTAGACAAGTATTCCTTGAGGGCCTCTTTGACCTTCTCGTTCCTTAAAGTGTAAATGAAAGGATTCAATAAAGGGCTCACTATGATGTTGCACACAGCCACCACCTTCTGGAGGTCCAGGGAATGGCCCTGGATGGGCCTAGCATACATGAAGATGACACTGCCGTAGTAGATAGAGGCTACCGTGATGTGGGAGGTGCAGGTGGAAAAGGTTTTTTGCCTGCCTGTGACTGAGGGGATGTGCAAGACTGTGGCGATGATGTAGAGGTAGGACACTGCAGTAAAAGACAAAGATGTGAGCAGAACCACCAAGGAAAGGACATACTCGATCATGAAGAGGAAGTGTGTGTCGAGGCAGGATAGCATCACTAGTGGGGCATAGTCACAGAAGAAATGGTTTATCACATTGGAGCCACAGAAAGGAAGCTGGCACAGCAAAGTAAGTGGGCAAAGGGTGGAGAGAAATCCAACCAACCAACAACCCATGACAAGGAAGACACAAACATGCCCACTCATGATGACAGGGTAGTGGAGCAGGTGGCAGATGGGCACGTAGCAGTCGAAGGACATGACGGCAGTGCCCAGGAAGAAGTAGAAGTAACACTGAGTGATGCAGCCCCAAAAGGAGATGACTTTGGCCTGGGAGAGCAGGTTCTCCAGCATCTTTGGAGTGACGGAGAGGACAAAGAGTATCTCCAAGAGGGAGAGGTTGCAGATGAAGAAGTACATGGGAATGTGATGGCGGAGATCCACATGCACAACGGTGATGATGGCCATGTTCCCCATTAGAGTCAAGGCAAAGATGGCCAGTAGCAGCATGAAAACCAGGAGCTCCATGGGCTGTGACAGCGAGAAGCCCAGAAGCACAAACTCCATCATCACATTACTCTGATTGTTCGTTCTTTTTTCAGCTTTCGCCTGCAGAATAGAGGAATTTGAAAAAGCCCGAATGTCAAGTTTTTGACAAATTGATTTCAATAATATAAAATAATAATGAGAATACAAACAAACTAAATAACTGTTTCTAGGATTTTTCTGACCAGTTATAGAGCTCATAAAAATTTATGACACTTTAAAAAGTTGATAAAATCTTGACATTTTCAAAAATATAGATTTTCTGGGGGGAAAAATCTATTTTTAAATTCCCATTGAAGTTTTTCCATTCTATTAACCACAACTGCAGAAAAAATTATTAGTATTTAGAAGGTTCAACTGAACAGAAACCTTCAATCTGAAACTTTTTGCTAGGCTCTCTCCGGGTGGGATCGGAAAACCAGCAATGCAATCAACCTCTCAAGGGGTCCTTTGGTGGCCACATAAATGCTTCCCAGTTTAGCACAATGAAAGAAAGATCTGAAAGCCAAGATACGTTTCTATTAGTGTCAGACATGTTTTATGCAGTTTCAGTTTTGTCTGATACATTGGTACATAGATATCCAAAAGTATCTATACACACATGAATAATCAGACAGAAACACACATACATAGATGGGTCTGCATGGGGATAGATAAATAGAGGGACTGAGGGAGGGAAGTAGAGACAGATAGAATTATGTATTTCAATCCCTTTCACGCTACAATTCTCTTCAAAAAATCATGCATAGAAACAAATTTTGGAATGTTTTACCTTACACCATAAGTGTAATGTGGTTGAGGCCTTGGCTTCTGACTTCCATGGAAATCTGTCTCTGTGTCTGTGCATCTTTCTATCTCCCAAGATTCTGTGTACATACACGGGGGGAAAAGTGCCCTTTGTTATTTATATTTTCCTCTTGATTCCTAGTGCCTTACCTTTCTTACAGCCAAAGTGTTCATCTCCATTCGCAGAATATCACAAACAGGCAGTGAAGGTGGTTATTTAAATTCAAACTGCCGAGTACCTAGGGAACCATATACCCACACCATCTAAACTCAATTCAGATAGGCTAATGTCTTTGGGACAACAACATTCTGTGAACACAGCCCTTCCTTGAATTGTACTCAGCACTGGCTTTGGTGGTGAGAGCATCCCATTCTGCTCCCTGGAGCACAATTCCCTCTAGCACCACCCTGGGGCATTGGGGTCAGCACTGACTGTAAGGGGAGAGCATCATCTATGGAACCCTACACCATTCCTTGCAATAACGCATCCCTAGCACCATGCTGGGGTACTGGGGTCAGCATGATTCTGAGGGGAAAGCACGTACTGAATCATGCACACTGCTCCGGACACACAAACCCCCCTAGTGCTGCACCAGGGCATTTGGGTAAACTATGTCCATCTCTAATTCATCTTGCGGTGCCTCAAAGGGCCATGTGCGCAGGGCTGGCTTCACCCACCCGCCAAAATTCAGCTGCCTCTGGATGGAAAACAGCAGCTGTTCTGGGACTGGAGAGGAAGGAGAATCCTCTGGCTCACTTAATCATTGCCCTGCCATTGTGGGGGCCTCAGGTGTTGGTGCACCTCGATCCCTCCTGTCCCCTGTCTGTGGCATATCATAGTCTAGTCTCCTGTGGGCTGTGATACTTTGGTCTCATTTTGGTTGTTGGGATTAGTATGAGGGTGCTGGGTGGTGCTGGTGGCCTGTGCTACATGGGAGGTCAGACTAGATATTCTCGTGGTCCCTGGTGGCTTTAAATACTGTGGCTCTATGACTGAATCTAAATGAAAAGACGGAGAGACAGGGAAAGGAGGAAGAAGTTGACAGACCTGGGATTTGGCCAGCCTTGAAACCTTGAGTACAGGAGACATTGACGGTGTTATTTTCAAGAGACCCTGAGGGCTCTAGGAGTCCAACAACCATCCCATTTCAGAGGGATTTAGGTGTCCAACTCACTTAGGCTCCTTTCAAAATCCAAGCCATAGAAATTATAAGCATAGTACATTGGTGGTGATAATTTTCAGCCAAAAGATGGTGCATCCTGCAGTTCATCATCCACATGCCAAATCCTAGGACATTGGTATCAACATTAGTACAGAGAGGAGAGCGTCCCGCATGGAGCCACCACCCCGGTCCCTGCAGCACAGCACGCCCTAGCACTATACTGGGGCACTGGGCTTAGCACTGACTGTCAGGGGGGCGAGCCCCCTATGGAGCCCACACCCTAGTCCTTGCAGCATGGCTGGATATCGTGGTCAGCATCTAATGGAAAAGCAGCACCCACTGGGAGAGCAGCACACCACCTGTTTTGTCACCCACATCACCTTCTATGGCACAGTGCCCTCTTAGGTCACACTGGGATCAGCAGCAGGGTAGTACTCTCTCTACTGAGCTTCTCACTCTGTTCCTTCCCATTGCACAGCTCAGTTATGATTCATCTTTTCTTCGTCTCTCTAACCCTCTTTGGTCAGCTAAGCTTCAAGGCTGGTGGGCTCTAGCCTCTGTCTCCCCCAGAGGGAAAGTCTGTGGGATGATGTCAGTGAGGATTTCATCCCGCCCCCACCCTTCTCCCATGAGGAATTCTTTGCTGATGAATGTTCTTCTGTAAGTTTAAGCTTAGTTTTTACATAACCCTCTGTTTTGGAAGTAGTGGTTAAGTTTACTTTCATGTTTATAAATTGACACCATTAGCTGAACTGTTGTGATGCCACCTATTGACTAGTCACAGTAATTGTGGTGAGCACTTCTATTCTATTGCATTGTCATTGTATCTTGCTATATTACTTGTAACTAAAGCTGTTCCTCATGCCACCTTGGGTGTTTAATGCTTTCTGTAGAGCACTAAGTATCATTTGCCCTTTTCTGCTAGGCCTGTTGATGGTTTAGGCTGGAGTTGTACCTGGAAGCTGCCAAGGTACCGTAACAGGTATACAATGCAAATCCAGGAGGAGACGTCACCAACAGTCGTTCTTCCTATGAGTAGAGACATGCTGCAGATGGGTGGATAGAAACGTCCTACTTATTCAATACCACCTTTGGGACCACCCCAGGATCTCCTTTATCCGCAGGAACATCAGGTGCCCAGGGAGAGAGGGTTACATGAACAGATGACAAATATTTTTATTTAGGGCAATCAAAAGTTTTCGCAAAAAAATAAACAAAAAATCCATTTTCTGCTGATGTATTGTCTGTTTCTGACAAACAATTGAAATTTTGGGAGGAAAGCAAATGAAACACAATCTCTGTCAGAAAAAAAAAGTAGAATATTTTTGACCTGCCCTAAGTGTGAGTTTAATGTCCCAGGCTCTGCTTCCAAGGCCAATGGAAGGGAGAGGAGCTAATGGGATTTCTGAGTCTTTGAACACAGCAGCTCTGCACCATGTGTGTAAACAATGAGACTAAGTCAGTAGAACCTGTAAAGAAACAGAGGCAAGCAGACGGACTCTTTTTAGGACAGTGCTAAGGTTCCTGTTTTGAATTTAAGCCAATAGGAGCTGCCCTCATGCAGTTTTTTCCGGGGATAAAAGAAAGGGGCTTTGCCCAGGAAATCTGCAGGGAAGTGCACAATGCTTCTGGGAGAGGGGTGGCATGAAGTAAGCATCCCTGGCTCAAGGCTGAAGGATTCCCACCATCATACCTCTGTACTCAGTGGCCTTAGGGGCTGGATTGCATATTCAGTTTATCAGTCTGTGTAGTAATTTACAGCTATGGTGTCGAGGGTAATTGCATCATCATTTCTGGCACCCCTGGCAGTGCAATCCTCCATGTTACCAAAATGTGCCCGTGTTCCAGACAACCACAAAGGGACAGAGCCAGAAGAACTGAGTGCTTGGATTGCCTTCACTGTGTGCCTTCATGCCCGTGGTACACCCAGCACTCGGAGACTCTAGGGAATGCTGTAGCATCCACAGCCAAACCCTGCCATTGGGTGAGTTATAATGCTTTCACACAGGGCTAGTGCAAGGATATTTTGCGCCCTAGGTGAAACTTCCATCTTGCACTCCCCCCCCCAAAAAATAATCACATACATTATACACAATACACGGTCACATGTTATAATTTAGAATTTATGTTTCCGCGCTTTAAGTTTAGCAAATTTAGAAACAAGTTCCTCCAAGTCAATGCTGTGAGCAATGTCATGTTCTAGTGACAAGACAGATAGCCCAACAAGTCTTTGTTGCAACATTGATGTTCGCATGTATGTTTTTATCAACTTGAGCTTCGAGAAGCTTCGCTCACCACTGGCCACAGAAACTGGGAGAGTCAAGAGGATGCGAAGAGCAATAACTGTGTTAGGGACACTATCTGTCAGCTGGGGGTCAGGGCTGTGGGGAGGATGGGGTGAGGGGGTTTCCAGCTCAGAGGGACTGGGCTCGGAGCTGGGGGTCAGGGCTGTGGGGGGGATGGGGTCAGGGGGGTGCCTGGGGGCACTGGGGCAGCTCAGCTCTGCAGGCTGCTGTTCTCTCCAGCCATCCAGGCACAAGGGGAGCAGGAGCAGGGACCAGCCAAGGACCAAGGGGGCAGGAGCACAGGCACCTGAGGCCAAGCTGTGGGGAAGCACTTGCTTACCTTGCCCAATGCTTGAGTACCGGGGTCCTCTTTCTTCCTCTGCTCCACCAGACCACCTCTGAGGCTCTTCTCCATGCCCCTCGCTGGGGCTGACGTGGAGGCTGAGCCAGGGGGCAGCCCCTGCTTTCCTCCAGAAGCCCTGGTGTCACGCTGCCCTCGCAGGGCTCCTGCCACATGCCCTAAGCAGAGCTGCGCAGCTCTGCCCAGCTGCTGGCGCCCCCGCCGGCAACGAGAAAAATGGCATAGGCTGGAGCCCCTGCTCTGGGAGGGAGAGAGATTCTGAGCCTCTGCCTGCAGCCCAGGGATTCTCCTGGGTCAGCGCGCTGCGGGCAGCCCGAACCTCTGGGCTGCCGCGGTGGCGACCTGACCCAGGGAAGGCCCTGGGTTGCCGGCTGCTGCGGCGCCGCACTGACCCAGGGGGTGCCCTGGGCTGCCGCTGCTGCCGGCAGCTCAGACTCCCTCTCTGTCCCAGCAGCAGCAGCTGCTCAACCATTTAAAAAAAATTGGGGGGCACCACTTTTGGTGCCCCCAAATCTTGGCGCCCTAGGCAACCGCCTAGTCCGCCTGAATGGTTGCACCGGCCCTGCTTTAACATTAACAGATGCATTCACAGAGAGCACAACTGGATACAAAGCAATTGCTGCCCCAAAATTACATGTAATACTGCATCCCTCAAGTGGGCAGAGTTGAGGCTGTGTAAGAACACAGGTCTACATTAGGACTGAGTCAACTGTGGTTTTAAACTGAGCTTGGATGTTAGCATAAGCAATAGGCCCAAAGAGCATGTGACCAAAAAGACCTGAGATCATGAGAAAAGAAAAGGGCTGCTTGTGTTAAACTAGTGGCAACCCTTGAAATACAGCAGTATCTTATTTAAGGGTTGGGTTGAGGTCATCAAAATAAAGAATATAAGGTTAATTGGGTACCTGGTGCAGTTAATAATTAATGCAATGTGGGTTGTTTAAAAAGAAATGCTCAGTCCAGTTGGTGTGATGAAATATGGCAAAATAAGATAAGAAGAAAACCTTGGAAAGGCCTCATCATTAATCATGTCCTGAGTGGGTCAGAAGACAGGGTTCAGCTCTAACTGCCTCTTCTGGCTTCAGCTAAGTGTCAAGATCCAGCAATGACATCACTTCTTTATTCTAGTGTATAAAAGACAAGGTGTGTAGAGGTTTCTTTGTTAGAGCTTTTTCTTACCCCTGTGGAGTCACATCATGATGGTAAAATATTTCCCGAGTCTGATCCTCTTTTGGGTATTTGGCCAATGCTTATAACTGAATTATTGCTAGGAGATAGAGTATAGATGGGCATATGCTTGTATTTGTATTTGGGATGTAATCAACACCGAGTGACCTTTGGATCAATAAAGGAATATTTGTGTGGAAACTGAGTCACGGAAAACTTTAAGAAATGTATTAGGAGTTTATTTCCCCAACAGGCTCACTATGCTACATTGCTCAGGAGAGCAGTGGAGTGTGCAACTTCATCATTTCCTGAACGCGAAGGGCCTAACCCTGCAATTTCCCACACTTGGGTAGTGTATCTTATATTATGGAATTTACAGTTACATCATCAGATGACATCACCTTCCATAAAAGACCGAGATTAAAAAAAAGGAGGCCAGCTTCTTGTGGTGGCCTTGTCCTGACCCAATGCTCCTATGGCTAGAATGCAGCTGCATTTACACTCTGAATGTGAACAAGGGGAGACTATTGGCCTTGCTGCCAACATTACGTACCTCTCACAGGCAGATCTGGGTGTAGCTATAGGAAGGGGTAAAGGTAAACCATCTTATGTAGTGGCATAGCAGGGATACAGTGGTAGAGCTTCGAACAGAACCAAGCCCCAAATGCCTTGACTCCAGTGTCCTACCCCTAGACCATGTTGCCTATCAGTGTTTTCCTGATCACTAGCTAGATGGATGCAGTGTGTCTCATAGGTGGAACATATGGTTCTAGTCTTGGCTCAATCACTCACCTGCTAGCTGACCTTGGGACAAGTCATTTCTCCTCTCTGGGTCTCTGTTTCTCCACCTTCCCTCTCCCTGCCCCACCTTTGTCTGTCTTGTATGTTTACATTTTAAGCATTTGACAACGGCAAGTGTGTCTTCCAGTGTGTCTGTACAGTGCCTAGCACAATGGGATACTAATCTTGGGGCCCTTCAATCTTCAAGCTCATGTAAATCAGGAGCAAAGGAATCAATTTGCTGTTCTACAGTATGTTAAACAAGGCTCAGGAAAAGTCAAACCAACTTATCTTCAAATCTCCAAACTGACCAGCAGTGGGGTTTGGGTTCTGTTGTTATTTCATTGCTAGCACTTCCCATAAAACTAACTGAGTTCTGAGCTCACTTGTTTTGTGGCAATCAATAATAGTTAATGACTAAAAATCAGTTTGAATTAATAATATACAGTACTGTACGCATGCTCTGTTGTGAGAGCTCCCCTGCATACTGTATCAGAGCAGAACAATCTTATACTAACACATTACTTAGTTGTAAGGTCTTTGGGGAAGTGACTGTCTTGTTGTTATGTGTTTATACAGTGCCTAGTACATTGGGGGCTTGGTCCATGATTGGAGCTCTTAGGTGCTACTGCATTACAAATCATTATCATCATCATGGAGTAATTCAGACTACGAAATGCTCGGGAGATCAGCTCCGAAAGGGGACAGTGCAGATAAATAATAAAAACTGCCATCCTGCCTGATGAAGCAATGCATCCTTTGGAGTGTGTGAAGAGATCACCACCCTCTGTTCCAGATGTGCATGAGGAAGTGGTCCTTGGTGCAGCTAGCTGGTGAGAACTCTACAGAAACGCTCCCGAATTCAGGTAAGTGAAAAACTCTCCAATTTAAATTCATGCTCTTCTTCCAACTGTTTATGCCACTTACTTCTAGGACCATTTGAGCATCAAGCCCTGCAGTCTCTTACTTCAGAGGGCAGTGCTTACTGCCACAAGGAACCTGCAGTTGGATTATTTATTCA
Source organism: Chelonoidis abingdonii (assembly GCF_003597395.2). Taxonomy (NCBI): domain Eukaryota; kingdom Metazoa; phylum Chordata; order Testudines; family Testudinidae; genus Chelonoidis; species Chelonoidis abingdonii. The sequence goes on along the minus strand of NC_133793.1, from coordinate 18,276,510 downwards.
CCCACTCCCATAAAGATTTACATAGTTGTGTCTGGAGAGGGTTATTCTGGAATAGTTTTTCCTGATTAACTCCCAGGTATGGCTGCCCTTATTCTGGAATAAAAGTGTCTTTGTCTTTATCTAAATTTTCCTCAGGGGGAAAAAAAATCTTCATATCAGCTTTGATTTGGAGTATGATCCACTGTGTCCCTTTCTCATAATCATCTGCTCTGGACCCACAACTCGTTGGGTAGGTGGCATGTTGTCTTTGCCTTTCTCCCAGAGTTTGGGAACACCTTTTTTCCACCTTGCTTTTGATATAATGTCTTTTATGTTTCTTGATATTTTGCAGAATATCTTACTCTTTCTCATATTTGATGCATTGGAGATGAAAGTGTCTCTCCATCACAGTCTCTCAGCTGTCACACTGGCTGCATAATCACTGCAAGATCTTGGTGAATTTTTTTCAGATGAAACTTCTTCCCACTAAAAACTGTGTATTCAGGTCAAGCAAAACAGTTCATGAATCAAGGCTGAATTCAGAAAATTGTTGTACCTGAAAAAAAAAGAATACTGAAAAATAGAAAACATTTTGTTTTGACATTTTCTAAATGAAACATTTTGATTTTTCAATTTGGAATGACTTTTAAATTTCAAATTTTACTTATTTGTGTTTTAAAACCAGTAACAAGAGTCCTAAAAAAATGAAGTGAAATGTTTCATTTTGGGTAAAACTAAATGTTTTGTTTGACCTAAAATAAAAGTTTTTGACTTTTTAATTTCACTGAAAAAAATTGCAAATTTTTTGTTTTGGGTCAATCCAATCTTTCCCCTCACCAAATTTTCATCACTACTCTCTGTGTTTAAACTTTTTTGCCTCCCAGTTTGTGACCCCAATTCTGTATTTGGTGAGAAGTCTGCCTTAGCTTTGCACATGTCACTGTGGTGAGGAGTCTGCAAATGTGATCATTCCATGCAGGGATATGCAGGCATCTGGCTTGTTGTTTTTGAGTTGTTCTTCCAGTGATTCATATATTGGTAATTTAGTTGTGCACAGCACCAAGCATATTGTTGGTTGTTAACACATACATATATAAATAATAAGACTGTCCATATTAGCGGGTCTTTTTCCGATAACAAAATTGCCGCTTTTTCAGTCATTTGAAGATAAAGGGCAGTTGCAAAATTCTGATCTTTAAGTTAGATTTGAATTTCAAACACCTCAAATATGGGGGCGGTTGGATCTCAGGTGTAGATTGGGACAGTATGAGTTAGGATTCATTTCAAACCCTTTGTATCTTGGGCTTTTTGCAACCCAGGGTTTGTTTCACGTCCTTTTCTATTCAGGTCAGTGGTAATTTCCCTTTACTATGTATCAGGTACTATGCATTGTGCAATCCATGCTTTATGAGCCCTGACCCAAATTGCCACAGATATTAAGTGCATCCACTTTTGAATGACCAACTCAGGACAACTTAGCTTGATTTTTCAGTCATCATATACGTCTATTACTTTTACTCCACTTTACCAGTTTTAGGACCATTGTAGCTCCTTTGAAATTCAAGAGCCAGATCCTTATCTGGTGTAAATCCACATAGCTCCATTAACGGATTTACACCAGATGATTCTGACCCATTGGACCTACACGGGCATAATGCTATAGAAACTCAGACCCAAAGCTATTCCATTTGCATCGAACTTGTGACAGAGTGAAGAATCATGCAAAATCACTGGTCCCTTTTACAGTTTTGGCCTTATGGGACTCCTTCAAAGTTAACATTACACAGAGGTGTCTGTTTGAAAGGTGAGTTTTCAAAGTGCCCAAAGTCCATATGAATAGACAGACCCACTTGAAAATTGGAAGGAGTAGGTTAGAAATAGTGTTCTAAAACTGGTGTCATTTGGTTAAGGGATTCATAAGATACATCTCCGCTCACCCCCAAATTGACCTTGTTTGAAAATTTGCTGGATCTCATAACACATTTTAGTCACAAAACTAGGGGGTGGGGGAGAGGATCCATGGGTAAAAGCCACATAAAACATCCATCACTGAACTGCTCTAAGATCCAGCACAGAGTTCCCAGAAATTCAAACTTTATGAGATACTCATTCAGGTTCTAAGAAGTGTTGCACAGGACAGCTCTGAGCATTAGTGATGTAGATACACAGGTGCTGGAATAGATTAATAACTGGTAAATTTCTGATATGGGAAACATAGGAAAGAGTGACTCCGCAGCAGACCCCAGAACTTGAGCAGACCCCAGAATTTGACCTGACCATTAAAAAGAAATATGTTTCTCAGGTAACCTGTTGAGTCTATGTAATTGTAGAAGCACATCCAGAGACGAAGAGTTTGTTCTAAAAGTAAAAAGATAACAGCTGCCCTTTATGGCTGGTACAACTTCGTTTTCCTGAACTCCAGTATAACCCTCCTCCCGCCCACACACACACTCCTGCATGATTATCTTGTTTCCTTTTAAATGTAACAGGTGGGATAAATAGACTTATTGAAGTCCGCTATGTCCCACTGATTTTAGAATGGTTATGTTAAAGAATTAAAATGCAGATGTTGACAGGATATATGCTGGAGTGTGATTGTATGCATGATTGAATAAGAAATGAAAAATTAAAGGTTAAGGTGCCAGCCTGAGAATTACAACCCCGACATCAATTGGCTGAAGAATGCATGGAGTGAAATGACTGGGTGACCCCGAGGGCAAACCGAAATCCGCAATCCACCCTCAAGCACCCAACCACACCAAAGATGGAGTGGGTGCCAGCAAAGAATTGAAGAACTATATAACACCAAGCTGTCAGGGATGGGCCATCTGCTGATTAAACATCACTTCAGGCATAACAGTGGTTGATTATCACTTCAAACGTAAAAGCAGCATGATGAAGAGGATTCCATAGACTGGTATATAGGGCTAATTCTGTAAAAGAAAATTCTAGAGACTGAGAACTTTGATGAGGTTCTGCCACATCTCCAGAGCATCGGATGTGACCTGACAAGACTGGTCCTCCTTCATGTTCAGGCACTGGCCAGTGATGTGGCATGAGCAAGCTCCAGGCTGGAACTATACACGACTGGCAGACCTTTGTGTGAATGATGTGTAGATGAATGTTATAGCTATAACTGATTCTATTCAGATTCTTTTGTATCACAATAAATGAGGCATTTGCCTCTCCCTTAATTAGATCCTGTGGCTTTTATTCCATTGGTATAACACAGGTTGCAGCAATTGTAAGACTAAATTCTTAGCTTCCTAAAATTCAAGGAAGACTCAGATTATTCGGAGAAAGATCTGAGCACAGTGGAGGACGGTGGAATGGGGGAAAGTATTTCTGTGACACCTATTGTTTCCTTTCTTTTCAGATGAAACTATGAGACAACGTGGGAGAAAACAGCATGACATCACGTGGATTCATTCTCATTGGATTTTCTTTATTCCCAGCTGCGGTTTTCTTTTTTTCGTGTTTCTGGTCACTATAGTCACTGGCTGGACCTTCTAATCATTGTCCTCACGTTGGTGACCCAGCCCTTCATACCCATTGTATTCTTCCTCAGACCTGTCCTCTTGGAGATTGTGCTACCATCAGCCATTGTCCCGATGCTTAGGAATTCTTTCTGGGATAAAACCATTTTTCTATGGGCTGCTATGCAACCTATTTCATCTTTCCTGGGGGTCAGGTGGTTTCTCCTGGCGTCCATGTTACGATCGCTAGTTGCATATGCAAGCCCTGCATTCCCCGTGGTTATGAACAGGAAGGTGTCCACTGGACAGGCTGCTGGATCTGGCTCATGGTCTCTCGTGTACTTGGTGCCCCAGCATGGTATTCATCCTTACCCTCTTGCAGTCCCACGAGATTCATCATTTCTTCTGGACATCCTCCATGCTGAGCTGCTTGTGCGGACACCTCCTGCAAGAAATGGCTTGTCTCATGTGGCTTGTTCTTTGCACCTTCCCCTTCATGCTGATTCTCATGTCCTATCTCTGCATTATCCCACCATCTGGGGTCCCTCGGGCAGGCGGAGGAAGTCTTCTCCCCTGCTCCTCACACCTCATGTGGTTACATTGTTCTTGCTCTGTTTGCATTATGTATCTGAAGCCATCCCTCCCACTCACCAGACACAGACAAGTTTCTCTTCTGTCCTACACTCATCACACCATGCTAAATCCATCATCTACGTTGGGAACAAAGAGGTGAAGGAGCATCGGGAGAATGGTGGGCAGAAGAAGGTTCATGAATAAAAGAATTAATTGACTGCAATGTCTCCAGCTCAGTCTTTTAAAGCTTTAGCCGCAGTACTGTAGTGTCTGTACAGCATCTGCACAGTGGGCCTGCTCTCTCATGCATGTTGAGCTATTAGTTGCTCCTTTAATGCAAGCAATAAATAGTATAATCTGGAGATAGTGAAATTATGTGTCTCATTTTTCAGGTTTGTGGCTGAAGTGTTTGGTGCTTGATCCAGGCGCTGTCTCCTCTCCTTGATTCTCCATGGTCAGGGAAACGGACTTGTACTTTTTTGTAAATAAACATGATTGCATCCAAACAGCAGGCTCGCGTGCCAATGTCCTAACTGGAACAATCTGCAAGACCCTGTATTTTTGGCTGCTGCTCAGGACAAGAGGGTAACATTTAGAGTGTAATTAATCACCACTACTCAAAAACAAATTAATTCAATATAAAAAATATAACTCTTAATCACTGTTAATCTCACTGTTATATAGATACCGTTATAATTATATAAGTGGTTGGGATGTTTGTTACATTTCAAATATATGATTTAATTACAACGCAGATACAAAGTTACAGTGCCATTATATTATTATTTAATTTGTATTATTATTTAATTACTAGTACTAAAATTAATTGTATTCTATTATTATTTAACATGCAGTTAACATGTGATTTTTTGTATTCTCGTGATTAACCACAATTATTTTTGTAATGTTTGACAGCCCTAATAGAATCCATCCTTTTGACAGTTACTCCAGACCTCAGTGATAGCAGAGTGAGTCACTATGCATTGTTTCAAAAAGTGTATATTTTCCTGAGCTTCAATTGTTACCTTGTGGTATCAGTAGAATTTGCTCTTTTTAATGCCGCAACATCTCACTAGGAGGTCCATTTACTAGTTTTTGCCACTGAAATCCTAATCAATTTTTCATTATCGTCATATATTTATCATCATGTGTATTACCATCGTGTATAGGATCCCTACTCATGGATCCAAGACTCCACTGGGTGAGTGCTGTACAAACACCTGGATCAGATAGACCCAGGGGAATACAAGCAAACAGGACTGGTCTGCTAACAGGGAGTGGCTCAACACCAGAAGCCTAGCTGTTGTCAAGTTTTGTGGCACATCAACAGCAAAAGAGAGTTTAAGCAGACTTTGAAGGATAATGAGTTGTTTTGCAAGGTGTTTATGGGAACATCTCCCAGAAATAAGGGAGAAAGATTTCCTTTCAAAAAAAAAAAAAAAGCATACAGGGACAAAATCTTTTTTTCCCTTCCCCCTCATTCCTTGCTACCCAGCACCTGATTCCGTAAAATTATCATGCTATCCGGCTCCTCTTTCCTCCTCACTCAATGGTCCCAAGTATTACATACCAATTCCACTAGAAGCCACCAGCGAGGCTGAATCTGGAAGCCTCAACACAAGCACAGCCTTCCACTGAGGTAACGGAGCGCAGAACTGTCAGGGGTAGCAGTATCAGGCGTTATCCTCCGTGAACCAGCCACTGAGGATGACAGCACACTAGGACCATGTGGCTCACTGGATGATCACTAGGTGACCAGAAAAGAGATCTATTTGTGCAAACGGAGGTTTCAACATTTATTTCATCCTATCGGCTGAAAGAAGCTTTTCAAAAAACAGTGAGACACTCCAGTAGCACAGTGCTTAGGGCACTCACCTGAGCTGTGAGAGGTCAATGTTCAAGTTCCTGCTCTTCCAGAGTGAAGGAGAACTAGAGAGGTGGTCTCCCACATCCCAAGATGATAGCTCTAACCACAGGCTACTGGATATTCTGGGATAGTTCTGCGTCTGTCTTACCAGAAATCCATCCTGGCCCTGAAAAACCTTCCACTGAAACTATCGTTGAAACTGATCTGCTTCTGCAAAACATTTTGGTTTGGTGAAACAGTTTTTGAATGGAAAATGTTTTCTTGAACTTGTTTGTTCAGCTTGATTGAGAATGGGCATCACCCGCAGAGACCTAGTTCTGCTCCCCGCTGTATGGAACGTTTCATTGCATATAGGCAAATGTTTGTTGATTTTATCATTTCAGTGGTGTTTGTTCTGGCTCTTTATATTGATTGAAATAGCAATTGGATATATATATGTTAATATTTATATTATAGTATAATGTTTGACTTTATCACAATGACACGTTCTATCTTAGCAAATGAAACAAACAAAATTCTTGCGTTCTGGAGCACATTTATCTAAATAATCATTCTGCGGGAAATTTGAATTTCATCCATTTAGAGTGGAAAACAAATTTGTTTTATCCTGGGAATGGAATTCTTGTTGCCATCTGTAGGCAGAACCTGATGTTTGCCCAGAAGACACAGCATAGAATCACATCCTGGCATCTGGCTAAGTTCCATCCATGAGAGAGCTGGGTAAACCAACAGGATGGGGGGCCTCCTGAGATTTCCCCACTCTATACACCATGCAGCTCATTTCTTTGTTTGGACCCTCTGTTCTCCTCACTACTCCTTACTCACTGCTGACAGCAAAGCCACAGCCCCACTCCACCCCAGACACTTTTACCCTCAGTGCTTCAGTCCGCAAGGGAAGAGGAGTGGCCTCTGCGCAAGCAGGATTTTTGGAGCTATCAGCTGCCCAACACGGGTGTCATAGACTCTGGATGACATACATGCTATATATACTGGATACCCACCAATCGAAGGAAAGACAATGTCTTATAAAAGCATTCCCTCTCATGTGTCCCACCACTCAGGCCGGGCTACAGTTTAGGCAGCCTAGCAATAGCTAGGGCCCAGGATTATTCAGGGGGTGGCATTTGCGGGGGGTGGCAGGCAGCTCCAGTGACCTGCCGCAGGCATGCCTGCAGAGAGTGTTGTCCACTGCTCAGATGACCTGCCACAGGCATGCTGCAGACGTAGTGCTCGGTGGCTCCGGACCTCCCAGGCCTGACTGCAGCAGCTCCATCAGGCCAAGGATGAAGCGGGGTGCAATGCGTGCGCCTAGGACTCAAGAAACCTAGTGCCGGTCTGCCCACACCATCAATAGTCCGCAGAAGTCATGATTCTCTCGCTGATTGTAACAGATTCGAAGGCCAGAAGGGACCATTTGATCTCTTGTTGACCTCCTGCATGCAGTGCTACCTCACTTCCTCAACTTAATCCTGTTGAAAAATAGTCTGCAAATAGTCTGGAGGTTAGTCTAGACAATCTTGCCTCAACTTCTTCTGTGGCAATGAGTCACTTGTGTGGTGTCGCTGGTGTTGTTGTTTTGTTTGTGCGGGAATGGTATTTGGAATTGGAATTCTCGTGTGCCCTCTTGTACTTGAACATAGACACACACTACTTTCCCTTTCTCCACTCTGTAAATGTGAAAATGTTTCTCACTTCCAGCTCAGAGGGAATCCAGGGTAAGCTATGTCATCTCTAATTCATCTTGTGGTGCCTCAAGGCCATGTGCACAGGGCTGGCTTCACTCATCTGCCAAAATGCAGCCGCCTCTGGTGGAGAACAGCAGCAGTTCTGGATTAGAGGAGGAAAATCCTGTGCTCACTTAATAATTCCTGGCCATTTGGGGCCTCGGCATGGTGCCCTCAGTCCCTCCTGTCAGGGCGGCTCTAGGATTTTGCTGCCCCAAGCACGGCAGTAACGTGGGGGCCTCCGAGCCACGGACCAGCAGACCCTCCGCAGGCAAGCCGCCGAAGGCAGCTGCCTGTCGCCCTGCAGCGCGGCAGAGCACCCCTGCAGTCTGCCACCCAGCATGCGCTTGGCGTGCTGGGGCCTGACGCCACCCTACCTCCTGTCCCATGCTGAGGCCACTCAAGCTCTATCTCTGTGGGCTGTGGAACCTTGGTCTTTTTGGTTGTTGGGTAATGTGCGGGGGCTGGTGGCCTGTGCTACATGGAGGCAGACTAGAAATCTGATGTCCCTTGTGGCTTTAAATAGTATGGTCTATGATGAATCCAATCAAAGATGAGGAGAGGGGAAAGGAGAGGAAGCTGACAGATCAGGCATTTGGCCAGACTTGAAACCTTGAGTACAGGGAATATGGATGTGGTATTTCAGAGACCCCTAAAGGACTATGTATCAAACCCTTTTCAGTGGATTAGGTGCCCAACTCACTTAGGCTCCTTCAAAATCCAAGCCATAGAAATATGAAGCTAAAGCCACTTGGTGGTGATAATTTCTCAGCCAAAAGATGGTGATCCTGCTTTCATCTCCACTTGTCAAATCCCAGGAAACTGTATCAACAGTCACACAGAGGAGAGCCCCTCCCATGGAGCCCACCCGGTCCTGCAGCACAGCACGACCTGCACTGCACTGGGCTTGGGCTAGCACTGGACTGTCAGGGGAAGCCCCCTATGGAGCCCCACCTTAGACCTTGCAGCAGGCTGGATATCGGTGGTCAGCACCCACTGGAGAGCAGCACACACCTTTTTGTCACCCCACCACCTCCTATGGCACAGTGCCCTCTAGTGTCACACTGCAGTCAAGCAGAAGGATAATACTCTAGCTGGCTTCCCACTCTGTCCTTCCATGCACGCTCAGCTTGATTCATCTTTTCTTCGTCTCTCTAACCTCCTTTGTCGCCTAGCTGCAGGGCTGGTGGCTCTGGCCTCCATCTTCGCCCGAGGGAAGTGTGTGGGGGATGCCAGTGAGATTTCATCCTGCCCTCCCCCTCTCCCAGTGAGAATTCTTGCTGGTTAATGTTCTTCTGTAAGTTGACTTAGTTTTACATAAACCTCTGTTTGGAAGTAGTGGTTAAGTTTACTTTCATGTGCCACCATTAGCTGAAACTGTTGTGATGCCCTATGATATAGTCCAGTTTGCGGTGAGTACTTCTATTTCTACTCATTGTCATTGTATTCGCTTAATATTGTTCAGTTAAAGCGTTCCTCATACACTTGGGTGTTTAATGCTTCTGTAGAGCACAAGTATCTTTGACCGTATCTGCGAGCCTATTGCTGGTTTAGGTCTGGAGTTGTACCTGAATCTACCAAGGCAATCAACGTATACAACGCGATCCAGGAGGAGGCACCATCAACTGTTGTTCTTCCTGATGAGTCAGAAAGATGCTGCAGACATGGTGGAGAGAAGCTTCCACCTATGCCAATCCACTTGGATCCCCCCAGGATCCTTATCTCAGACACTGGTGTACCAGGGAAGAGGAGTTACACATATAAAAAAACAAATGAAGTACCTGACAATATTCTTATTGGGCGCAATCAAAATTTTGTTCAGCAAAAAAATGACAAAAAAATCAGTGTTCGCTAATTTTGTTTGTTTGCGACACTTAAGATTTGGAGGAAATCAGACAAACCCAATTTCTGCTCAGAAAAAAAATAGAAATATTTTGACCTGACTCTAAGTATGAGTTTAATGTCCCAGGCTCCTGCTCGCAAGGCCGCAAGTTGAGGAAATATGAGGATGTTTCTGAGTCTCTCAACACAGCAAGTGTTGCACTGGTGTGGAAACAATGAGACTTGAGTTTGCAGACCCGTAAAGTAACAGAGGACAACAGCGGGTCTTCAGCGCCATGCAATTTTCCTGTTTTGGATTCAGCCATAGAGCAGCCCCGCTCCAGTTTTTCTGGGAAAATAGTACGGTTTCCCGGAATCTGCAGGGAAGTTCACAATCTTCTGAAGTGAGCAATCCCTGATTAAGCTGAAAGAGTCCCCACACCCACTCTGTTATCAGTGGACCTTAGAGATTGGATTCGGGGGGGGGGGGGGGGGGGGAGGGGGGGGGGGGGGGGGGGGGGGGGGATGCAGATATCCAGTTTATCACTGTGTCGAATTACAGCCGTGGCGTGAGGTATTGCATCTGCATTTGGCAACCCGAGCAGTGCAATCCTCCCTTACCAAAATGTTTACCAAAATGTGCCCATGTCCAGACAACCCACAAAGGGCCAGAGCCAGAAGAAATGATTGCTTGGATTGCCTTCACTGCATGCCTTCACGCTCATGCTACACCCAGCACTCGGAGACTTTAGGGAATGCTGTAGCATCCCCAGCCGCACCCTGCCGTCAGGTGGGTTATAATGCTTTCACATTAACAGATGCATTCACAGAGAGCACAACTGGATACAAAGCAATTGCTACCCCAAAAATTACATTCAAATGCTGCATCCCTTAAGTGGGCAGAGTTAAGGCTGTGTAGGAATACAGGCCTACATTAGGCCTGAGTCAACTGTGGTTTTTAACTGAGCTTGGATGTTAGCATAAGCGATAGGCCCAAAGAGCATGTGACCAAAAAAGACCTGAGATCATGAGAAAAGAAAAAGAGTTGTTTGTGTTAAACTAGTAGCAACCTTGAAATACAGCAGTATCTTATTTAAGGGTTGGGGTTGAGGTCATCAAAATAAAGACTATATGGTTAATTGGGTACCTGGTGTAGTCAATAATTAATGCTATGTGGGTTGTTTAAAAAGAAATGCTTAGTCCAGTTGGTGGGATGAAATATGGCAAAATAAGATAAGAAGAAAACCTTGGAGAGACCCATCATTAATCATGTCTTGAGTGGTCAGAAGGCAGAGTTCAGCCCTAACTGCCTCTTCTGGCTTTAGCTAAGTATCAAGATCCAGCAATGACATCACTTCTTTATTCTAGCGTATAAAAGACAAGGTATGTAGATGTTTCTTTGTCAGAGATTTTTCTTACCCCTGTGGAGGCACATCATGATGGGAAAGTATCTCCTGAGCCTGATCCTCTTTTGGGTATTTGGCCAATGCTTATAACTGAATATTGCTAGGAGATAGAGTATAAGTGGTCATATGCTTGTATTTGTATTTGGGATGTAATCCACAGTGAGTGACCTTTGGATCAATAAAGGAATACTTTGTGTGGAAATTGAGTCATGGTAAACTTTACTAAATGTATTAGGAGATTTTTTTTTCCAAACAGGCTGCATTAAACTACATTGCCCAGGAGAGCAGTGAAGTGTGCAACTTCATCATTTCTGAATGTTAAGGGCCTAACTGCAATTTCCACACTTGGGTAGTATATCTTATGTTATGGAGTTTACAGTTACATCATCAGATGACATCACCTCCATAAAGTCCGAGATTAATTAAAAAGAGCCCAGTTTTTCTTATGGTGGCCTTGTCCTGACCCAATGCTCCTATGGCTACAATGCAGCTGCATTTACACTCTGAATACAAGAAAAAGGGAGACTATTGGCATTGCTGCCAACATTATCCTATACCTCTCACAGGCAGATCTAGGTATACGATATACGAGGGGGTAAACCATCTTATGTAGTTGCATAGCAGGGATATAGTGGTAGAGCTTCGAACAGAACAAGCCCCCAAATGCTTGACTCCAGTGTCCTATCCCTAGACCATGCTGCCTACCAATGTTTTCCTGATCGCTAGCTAGGTAGATGCAGCGTGTCTCATAGGTAGAACATATGGTTCTAGTCTTGGCTCAACCACTCACCTGCTAGCTGACCTTTGAACAAGTCATTTCTTCTCCTCTCTTGGGCCTCTATTTCTCCACCTTCCAACGCCCCACCTTTGTCTGCCTTGCATGTTTAGATTTAGGCGTTTGAAGACTGCAAGTGTCTCTTCCAGTGTGTCTGTACAGTGCCTAGCACAATGGGACACTAATCTTGGCCCTTCAATCTTCAACTCATGTAAATCATGAGGAACGAGTCAATTTACTGTTCTACGGCATGCATGTTTAAATAAGGCCCATGAAAAGTCAAACAAACTTATCTTCAAATCTCCAAACAGGAGCAGTGGGGTTTTTAGATCTGTTCTTATCTCATCGATAGCACTTCCCAGAAAACTAACTGAGTTCTGAGCTCATTTGTTTTGTCGCAATCAGTAATAGTTAATGACTAAAAACCAATTTGATTTAATAATATATAGTACTGTACGCATGCTCTGTTTTGAGAGCTCCCCTGCATACTGTGTCAAAGCAGAACAATCTTATACTAACACATTATTTAGTTGTAAGGTCTTTGGGGAAGTGACTGTCTTTTTGTTATGTGTTTATACAGTGCCTAGTACAATGGGGCTTGGTCCATGATTGCAGGCTCTTAGGTGCTACTGCATTACAAACCATTATCATCATCATGGAGTTATTCAGACTACGAAATGGTCGGACATAAACTCCCAAAGGGGACAGTGCAGATAATAATAAAAACTGCATCCTGCCTGATGAAGCAATGCATCCTTTGGAGTGTGGTGAAGAGATCAACACCCTCTGTTCCAGATGTGCATGAGGAAGTGGTTCTTGGTGCAGCGAGTTTGGTGAGAACTGTACAGAAACGCTCCTGAATTTCAGCAAGTGCAAGACTCTCCAATTTTAAGTTCATGCTCTTTTTCCAACTGTTTAATGCCACTTACTTCTAGGAGCATTTAAGCGTCAAGCCTTGCAATCTCTTACTTCAGAGGGCAGTGCTTCCTGCCACAAGAAGCCTGCAGTGGGATTATTTATTCACCCCTCAGTGGCTAGTTTTTCACATTCCATAAGATTTACTAAGTTGTGTTGAGAAGGGTTTTCTGGAATCGTTTTCATGAGTTATCCAGGTGTGGATGTTGTTCTGAATAAAGTGTCTTTGTCTTTATCTAATTTTCCTCAGGGAAAAAATCTTCATATCAGCTTTGATTTGAGTATGATCCACTGTGTCCCTTTCTCATAATCTGCTCTGGACCCACATCGTGGGTAGGTGGCTGTTGTCTTTGCCTTTCTCCAGAGTTTGGGCCCTTTTTTCCCTTGCTTTGATATATGTTCTTATGTTTTTGATATTTTGCAGAATATTACTCTTTCATATTGATGCATTGGAGATGAAGTGTTCTCCATCACGTCTCTCAGCTGTAACACTGGCTGCATATCACTGCAGTCTTGGTGATTTTTTTCAGATGACAATTCTTCCACTAAATTGTTATTCCGGTCAGCAAAACAGTTCATGCATCAAGGCTGATTCAGAAATTGATTTGTACCTGAAAGATACTGAAAATAGAAAACATTTTGTTTTATTTCTTAATGAACATTTGATTTTTCATTTGGAATGATTTTTTTTCATTTTACTTCTGTTTGTGTTTTTTTTAAGCAGTAACAAAATCCCAAATAAATTGAAGTGAAATTGTCTTTCATTTGGGTTGAACTACATGTTTGTTTGATTAATGAAAGTTTTTGACTTTTTTATTTCACTGAAAATTGCATTTTTTTGTTTGGGTCATCCATCTTTCCCTCACCCTTTTTCATCACTACTCTCTGTGTTTAACCTTTTTTGTGCCTCCCAGTTTGTGACCCCAATTCTTATTTGGTGAGAAGTCTGCCTTAGTTTGCACCATGTCACGGTGGGAGGAGTCTGCAATGTGATCATTCCATGCAGGGATATGCAGGCATCTGCTTGTTGTTTTGAGTTGTTTTCCGTATTTTATTTGGTATCAGTTGGACAGCACCAAGATATGTTGGTTGTTCACAATACATATTAAATAGATGTCCATTTAGCGGTTTTTTCGATACAAATGGCGCTTTTTCAGTCATTTGGATAAAGGGCAGTTGCAATCTGATCTTTAGAGTTATGTTGAATTTCAAACTCATATGGGGGCGGTTGGATTCAGGTTAGATTGGACAGTATGAGTTAGGATTCTTTCAACCCTTTGTATCTTGGGCTTTGCAACCAGGGTTTGTTTACGTCCTTTTCTTTCGTCGTGGTAATTTCTTTACTATGTATCAGGTACTATGCATTGTGCATCCTGCTTTATGAGCCTGACCCATTGCAAGATATTAGTGATCCACTTTTGAAGACCAATCAGGACAACTTGCTTGATTTTTCAGTCATCTTACGTCTATCTTTTACTCCACTTTACAGTTTTAGGCATTGTGTCCTTTGAATTCAAGGGCAGTCCTTATTGGTGTAAATCACTAGTCCATTAGAATTTATACCGATGATTCTGACCCATTGACCTACACGGGCTAAATGCTATAGAAAACTCAGACCCAAGTTCCATTTGCATCGATTGTGACAGAGTGAAGATCATGCAAATCTGGTATCTTTTACAGTTTTGGCCTTATGGGACTTTCAAGTTACATTACACAGAGGTGTCTGTTTGAAAGGTGAGTTTTCAAGTGCCAAGTCCATATGAATAGACAACCACTTGAAATTGAAAGGAGTAGGTTAAATAGTGTCTAAAACTGGTGTCATTTGTTAAGGGATTCATAGACATCCGCTTACCCCCATTGACCTTGTTGAAATTTGTGGATCTCATAACACATTTTAGTCACAAAACTAGGGGTGGGGGAGAGGATCCATGGGTAAGCACAATAAACATCCATACTGAACTGCTTAAGATCCGCACAGAGGTTCCCAGAATTCAAACTTATGGATAGCTCATTCAGTTTCTAGAGTGTTGCACAGACAGCTCTGAGCATTAGTATGAGATCACAGTGCTGCATAGATTAAAACTGGTAATTTCTGATATGGGAAACGATAGGAAAGGTGACTCCGCAGCAGACCCCAGAACTTGAGCAGACCCCAGATTTGACTGACATTAAAAGAAATATGTTTCTCAGGTAACCGTCGTGGTCTCTGTAATTTGTAGAGCACAGTCAGAGACGAAGTTTGTTCTAAAAGTAAAGATACAGCTGCCTTTATGGCTGGTCAACTTCGTTTTCCTGAACTCCAGTATCACCCCCCCGCACCCACACTTTCTGCATGATTATCTTATTTGTTTCTTTTAATGTAAAAGTGGAGTAATGACTTATTGAGTCTAGCCTGTCCCACTGATTTTTGATGGTTTATGTTAAAGGTTTAATGCAGATGTTGACTGATTCGTGGAGTGTGTGTATGTTTGATTGAATAAATGAAATTAAGTTTAAGGTTGCCAGCCTGAGTTACCAATCCATCACATTGGCTGAGAATGCATGGAGTGACATGACTGCGTGACCCGGGGGCAAACTGAATCCGCAATCCCCAAGCACCAGGCCAGAATGGGTGGGGCAAAAACTGAGAACAGCTACACCAGCTGTCTGGATGGAGGTCTGCTGATTAAACATCCTTTAAACATAACGTATGATTATTTCACTTCAAACGTAAAAGCGCATGTGAAGGGTTCCATAGACTGGTATAGGGCTATTCGTAAAAGTCTAGAGACTGAACTTTGAGTGAGGTTTGCCACATCTCCAAGAGCATCGGATGTGACTGACAAGACTGTGGTCCATCCTTCCATGTTCAGGCACTGGACGTGGTGTGGATGGCGTCAGGCTGTAACTTCACGCCTTGCAGAACTTTGTGTGAATGATGTGAGTGAATGTTTAGCTATAATGGATTGCTCTTCAGATTCGTTTTGTTTCCCATAATAGGGATTTGCCCTTCCCTTTATATTTCTGTGCTGTATTCCATTGGTATACCAGGTTGAGAATTGTAAAAGACTAAGATTTTAGTTCCTTAAACTTACTAGGTTCTTAGCTTCCTAAAATTCACAGGAAGACTCAGATTATCCGGAGAAATTGTATGACAGTGGAGGACGGTGGAGTGGGGGAAAGTATTCTGTGACAACCTATTGTTTCCTTTTCTTTTTCAAGATGAAAACTAGTGAAGAAACAGTGGGAAGAAACAGCATGACAATCACTGGATTCATTCTCATTGGATTTTCTTATATTCCCAGCCTGCAGTATTTATTTTTTTCGGTGTTTCTGGTCACCTACATAGTCACCTTGGCTGGAAACCTTCTAATCATTGTCCTCACGTTGGCTGACCCAGCCCTTCATAACCCCATGTACTTCTTCCTCAGGAACCTGTCCTTCTTGGAGATGTGCTACACATCAGCCATTGTCCCCAAGATGCTTAGGAATCTGCTTTCTGGGGATAAAACCATCTCTTTCATGGGCTGTGCTATGCAAACCTATTTCATCTTTTTCCTGGGTGGGTCAGAGTGTTTTCTCCTGGCGTCCATGGCTTACGATCGCTATGTTGCAATATGCAAGCCTCTGCATTACCCCGTGGTTATGAACAGGAAGGTGTCCACTGGACAGGCTGCTGGATCCTGGCTCAGTGGTCTCCTCGTGTACTTTGGTCTCACCAGCATGGTATTCATCCTACCCTTCTGCAGATCCCACGAGATTAATCATTTCTTCTGTGACATCCCTCCACTGCTGAAGCTGGCTTGTGCGGACACCTCCTGCAATGAAATGGCTGTCTTCATGGTGGCTCTGTTCTTTGTCACCTTCCCCTTCATGCTGATTCTCATGTCCTATCTCTGCATTATCTCCACCATCCTGAGGGTCCCCTCCGGGGCAGGCAGGAGGAAGTCCTTCTCCACCTGCTCCTCACACCTCATGGTGGTTACATTGTTCTTTGGCTCTGTTTGCATTATGTATCTGAAGCCCAATCCCTCCCACTCACCAGACACAGACAAGTTTCTCTTTCTGTCCTACACAATCATCACACTCATGCTAAATCCAATCATCTACAGTCTGAGGAACAAAGAGGTGAAGGGAGCATTCTGGAGAATGGTGGGCAGAAGAAGGTTCCATTGAATAAAAGAATTTAATTGACTGCAAATGTCTCCAGCTCAGTTCTTTTAAGAGCTTTAGGCCAGCAGTACTGTATGTGTGTCTGTACAGCATCTGGCACAGTGGAGCCCTGCTCTCTCATAGCATGGTTGGAGCTATTAGTTGCTCCTTTAATGCAAGCAATAAATAGTAATAATCTGGAGGATAGTGAAATTATGTGTCTGCATTTTCTCAGGTTTGTGGCTGAAAGTGGTTTGGTTGCTGTGATCCAGGACGCTGTCTCCTCTCCTTTGATTCCTCCCATGGTCAGGGAAACAGGACTTTGTACATTTTTTGTAAATAAACATGATTGCATCAAAGACAGCAGGCTCCAGCGTCACAATGTCCTAACTGGAACAATCTGCAAGACCCTGATTTTTTGGCTAGCTGCTCAGGACAAAAGAGATAATATTTAGAGCTGTCAATTAATCACAATTAACTCAAAACAAATTAATTCAATTAAAAAAATAATAACTCTTAATCACTGTCTTAATCTCACTGTTAATAATAGAATACCCGTTTAAATTTATTATAAGTGGTTTGGGATGTTTGTCTACATTTTCAAATATATTGATTTAAATTACAACGCAGAATACAAAGTCTACAGTGCTCACATTATATTATTATTTAATTTGTATTATTATTTAAATTACTAGTACTAAAATTAAATTGGTATTCTATTATTATTTAACTGCATTAAATCGTGATTTTTTGATTCCGTGATTACCACAATTATATTTTTGTATTCTTGACGCCCTAATAGAACATCCATCCTTTTCGACAGTTACTCCAACCTCAGTGATAGCAGAGTGAGTTCACTATGCATGTTTCAAAAAGTGTATATGTTTCCTGAGCTGTAATTTGTTACCTTGTGAGTATCAGTCGAATTTGCCTTCTTTAATGCCGCAACATCTCACTAGGAGGTCCATTTACTATTTTTTCCCACTGAAATCCTAAAATCATTTTCAAATTATCATTGATTTATCATGTGTATTACCATCTGTATAGGATCCCTACTATGGACTCAGACCCACGTGGGTGAGGGCTGTAACAAACACCTGGATCAGATAGACCACAGGGGAATACAAGCAAACAGGACTGGTCTGCATAACAGGGAGTGGCTCAACCCACCAGAAGCCTAGCTGTTGTCAATTTTTGTGCACATCAACAGCAAAGAGAGTTTAAGCAGACTTTGAAGGATAATGATTGTTTTGCAAGGTGTTTATGGGAACATCTCCCAGAAATAAGTGGAAAGTTTCCTTTACAAAAAAAAACAGATAGACATCTCCTTCCCACCATCATCCTTGCTACCCAGCCACTGATTCCGAAAATTATCATCTATCCGGCCTCCTCTTTCCTCCTTCATCCAATGGCCCCAAAGTATTTAGATACCAATTCCCACTAGAAGTCACCAACGGAGGCTGAATCTGGAAGCCTCAACACAAGGCACAGCCTTTTACCACTGAGGTAAAGGAGCAGAACTGTCAGCTGGGTAGCAGTATCAGGCTGTTATCCTCCGTGAAACCCAGCCACTAGAGGATGACAGCACACTAGGAAACCATGTGGCTCACTGGATTGATCACTAGGGCTGACCAGAAAACGAGAATTCTATTTTGTGCAAAACGGAGGTTTCAACATTTATTTTCAGTCCATACTGGCATGAAAAAGAAGCTTTTCAAAAAACAGTGAGACACACTCCAGATAGCACAGTGCTTAGGGCACTCACCTGAGCTGTGAGAGGTCAATGTTCAAGTTCCTGCTCTTCCAGAGTGAGAGGAAGAACTAGAGAGTGGGTCTCCCACATCCCAGATGATAGCTCTAACCACAGGCTACTGGATATTCTGGGATAGTTCTGCGTCTGTCTTACCAGAAATTCCATCCTGGCCCTGAAAAACCTTCCCACTGAAACTATCGTTGAAACTGATCTGCTTCTGCAAAACATTTTGGTTTGGTGAAAAGGCATTTTTTGAATGGAAAATGTTTTCTTCTTGAACATTGTTTGTTCAGCTTGATTGAGAATGGGCCTCACCCGCAGGAGACCTAGTTCTGCTCCCCGCTGTATGGAAACGTTTCATTGCCATAATGGCCAAATGTTCTGTTTGGATTTTATCATTTCAGTGTGTTTTGTTCTGGCTTTTATATTGTATTGAAATAGCAATTGGGATATTATATATTTTTAATATTTTACATTATAGTATAATGTTTTGACTTTATCAAAATGACACGTTTCTATCTTAGCAAAATGAAACAAACAAAAATTCTCTGGTTCTGGAGCAACATTTATCTGAATAATCATTCTGCGGGAAATTTTGAATTTTCATCCCAATTTAGAGTGAAAACAAATTTTGTTTTATCCTGTGGAATGGAAATTCTGTGTTGCCACCATCTGTAGGCATGAACCTGATGTTTGCCCAGAAGGACACAGCATAGAATCACATCCTGGCATCTGGGCTAAAGTTCCATCCATGAGAGAGGCTGGGTAAACCTAACAGGATGGGGAGCCCTCCTGAGATTTCCCCACTCCTATATCCACCATGCAGCTCATTTCTCTTGTTGGTGACCTCCTCCATGTTCTCACACATCACTCCCTCTACCTCACTGCTGACAGCAAAGCCACAGGCTCCCATCTCCATCCCCAGTCACTGTTTTACCCTCAGGTGCTCAGCTCCGCAAGGGGAAGAGGAATGTGGCCTCTGCCAGAATGCCAAAGCAGGATATTTGGAGCTACCAGCTGCCCAGCACTGGTGTGATAGACTCTGGATGACATACATGCTATATATACTGGATACCCACCAAGCGAAGGAAAGACAATGTCTTATAAAAGCAATTCCCTCTCATTGTCTGTGCCCACACTCAGGGCCGGGGCTACAGTTTAGGCAGCCTAGGCAATAGCCTAGGGCACCAGGATTATTCAGGGGGTGGCATTTTGCTGGAGGGGTGGCAGGCAGCTCCAGTTGACCTGCCGCAGGCATGCCTGCAGAGAGTCTGTTGGTCCACTGCTCAGATTGACCTGCCACAGGCATGCCTGCAGACGGTAGGCTGCTCGCGTGGCTCCGGTGGACCTCCCACAGGCATGACTGCAGCAGCTCCATCAGAGCCAAGGGATGAACGCGGGGGGTGGCAAAATGGCCGTGCGCCTAGGACTCAAGAAACCCTAGTGCCGGTCCTGCCCACACCATCAATATCAGCGGCAGGAGAGTCATGATTCCTCTGCTGATTGATTAACAGATTCGAAGGCCAGAAGGGACCATTGTGATCATCTTGTCTGACCTCCTGCATAGCATGTGCTACCTCACTTCCTCAACTTAATTCCTGTTTGAACAAATAGTCTGCAAATAGTCTGGAGGTTAGTCTAGGACAATTCTTGGCCTCAACTTCTTTCTGTGGCAATGAGTTCCACCTTTGTTGGTGTCGCTGGTGTTGTTGTGTTTTGGTTTTTGGATATTTGGAAATTTGGAATTCTCGTGTGCCCCTCTTTGTGACCTTGAACATAGACACACACACTTATTCTTTCCCTTTCTCCACTCTGTAAATTGTGAAAATGTTTCTCACTTTCCCCAAGTTCAGAGGGAACTCCCCAGGGTAAGCTATGTCCATCTCTAATTCATCTTGTGGTGCCTCAAAGGGCCATGTGCACAGGGCTGGCTTCACTCATCTGCCAAAATGCAGCCGCCTCTGGGTGGAGAACAGCAGCAGTTCTGGGATTAGAGGAGGAAAATCCTGTGGCTCACTTAATAATTTTCCTGCCATTTTTGGGGCCTCAGGCATTGGTGCACCTCAGTCCCTCCTGTCAGGGGCGGCTCTAGGGATTTTGCTGCCCCAAGCACGGCAGTACCTGTGGGAGGCCCTCCGAAGCCACGGGACCAGCAGACCCTCCGCAGGCAAGCCGCCGAAGGCAGCCTGCCTGTCGCCCTTGCAGCGCCGGCAGAGCACCCCCTGCAGCTTGCCACCCCAGGCATGCGCTTGGCGTGCTGGGGCCTGGAGCCACCCCTACCTCCTGTCCCATGTCTGAGGCACATCATAGTCTAGTCTCCTGTGGGCTGTGATACTTTGGTCTCATTTTGGTTGTTGGGGTTAATGTGCGGGGGCTGGTGGCCTGTGCTACATGGGAGGTCAGACTAGATAATCTGATGGTCCCTTGTGGCTTTAAATAGTATGGCTCTATGACTGAATCCAAATGAAAAGATGGAGAGAGGGGAAAGGAGGAGGAAGCTGACAGATCAGGCATTTGGCCAGACTTGAAACCTTGAGTACAGGGAATATTGACTGTGGTATTTTCAAGAGACCCCTAAAGGATCTATGTATCAAACAACCTATTTCAGTGGGATTTAGGTGCCCAACTCACTTAGGCTCCTTTCAAAATCCAAGCCATAGAAATTATAAGCTAAAGGCCATTGGTGGTGATAATTTTCAGCCAAAAGATGGTGCATCCTGCCTTTCATCGTCCACTTGCCAAATCCCAGGAAACTGGTATCAACAGTAGCACAGAGGGGAGAGCCCCTCCCATGGAGCCCCCACCCCGGTCCCTGCAGCACAGCACGACCTAGCACTGCACTGGGGCATTGGGCTTAGCACTGACTGTCAGGGGGAGAGCCCCCTATGGAGCCCCCACCTTAGACCTTGCAGCATGGCTGGATATCGTGGTCAGCACCCACTGGGAGAGCAGCACACCACCTGTTTTGTCACCCACACCACCTCCTATGGCACAGTGCCCTCTAGTGTCACACTGCAGTCAGCAGAAGGATAATACTCTACTGAGCTTCCCACTCTGTCCCTTCCCATTGCACAGCTCAGCTATGATTCATCTTTTCTTCGTCTCTCTAACCCTCCTTTGGTCAGCTGAGCTGCAGGGCTGGTGGGCTCTGGCCTCCATCTCCCCAGAGGGAAAGTGTGTGGGGTGATGCCAGTGAGGATTTCATCCTGCCCTCACCCCTCTCCCATGAGAAATTCTTTGCTGGTTAATGTTCTTCTGTAAGTTTGAGCTTAGTTTTTACATAAACCTCTTTTTTGGAAGTAGTGGTTAAGTTTACTTTCATGTTGCCACCATTAGCTGAACTGTTGTGATGCCACCTATTGACTAGTCACAGTAATTGCGGTGAGTACTTCTATTCTACTGCATTGTCATTGTATCTCGTTATATTACTTGTTAGTAAAGCTGTTCCTCATGCCACCTTGGGTGTTTAATGCTTTCTGTAGAGCACTAAGTATCATTTGACCGTATCTGCGAGGCCTATTGCTGGTTTAGGCTGGAGTTGTACCTGGAATCTACCAAGGCAATCTAACAGGTATACAACGCGAATCCAGGAGGAGGCACCATCAACTGTTGTTCTTCCTATGAGTAGAAAGATGCTGCAGATGGGTGGAGAGAAGCTTCCCACCTATCCAATACCACCTTTGGGATCACCCCAGGATCTCCTTTATCCTCAGGAACACTGGGTACCCAGGGAAGAGAGGTTTACACATTAAAAAAACAAATGAAAACCTGACAAATACTTTTATTTGGGGCAATCAAATTTTTTCAGCAAAAAAATGAACAAAAAAATCAGTTTTCTGCTAATTTTTTGTTTGTTTCTGACAATTGAAATTTTGGGAGGAAATCAGAAACCCAATTTTCTGTCAGAAAAAAAATAGAAAAATTTTGACCTGCCCTAAGTATGAGTTTAATGTCCCAGGCTCTGCTCGCAAGGCCAGCGGAAGGTTGAGGAAATAATGATGTTTCTGAGTCTCTCAACACAGCAGTTGTGCACTGTGTGTGTAAACAATGAGACTGAGTTTGCAGACCCTGTAAAGTAACAGAGACAAGCAGACGGAGTCTTCTTAGGCCAGTGCTAATGTTCCTGTTTTGGATTTCAGCCAATAGGAGCAGCCCGCATGCAGTTTTCTCTGGGGATAAAAGGTACGGGTTTTTCCCAGGAAATCTGCAGGGAAGTGCACAATGCTTCTGAAGTGAGAATCCCTGATTCAAGGCTGAAGGATCCCCACCATCACACCTCTGTACTCAGTGGCCTTAGAGACTGGATTGCATATTCAGTTTATCAGTCTGTGTCGTAATTTACAGCCATGGTGTCGAGGGTAATTGCATCTGCATTTCTGGCAACACTAGCAGTGCAATCCTCCTCGTTACCAAAATGTGCCTATGTTCCAGCCAATCTACAAAGGGTGAGAGCCTAAAGAATTGCCTCCACGCCCGTGGTACCACCAGTACTCTAGGAGCCTCTAGAGCAGGAGTGGGTAAACTTTTTGGCCTTAGGGCACATTGGGGTTGCAAAACGGTATGGAGGGCCGTGTAGGGAAGCCTACACCTCCCCAAACAGCCTGGCCACAGCCTTCTATCCGCCCTTCCCCTTCCGACCCCTTGACTGCCCCCTTCAGAACCCCCGACCCATCCAACCCCCCCATGTCCCCTGACTGCCCCCTCCTGGGACCCCCTGCCCCTGAACAAAGAAACTGCTACAACCTTGTCTTTATAGACTAGAATAAACAAGTGATGTCATTGCTGGATCTTGACACTTAGCTAAAGCCAGAAGAGGCAGTTAGGCTGAACCCTGATTCTGACCCAGTCAAGACAAGATTAATGATTGGGCTTCTTTCTTCAAGGTTTCTTCTTATTCTTATTTTGCCATATTTCTTTCCCAGCAACTGGACTAAGCATCTTAAACAACCTATACAGCATTAACGAATTAACCATATTCTTTATTTTTGATGATCTCAACCCAACCCTTAAATAAGATCTGCTCTGTATTTCAAGGGTTACTACTAGTTTAACACAAACAACCTTTTCTTTTCTCATGATCTCAGGTCTTTTTGGTCACATGCTTTTTGGGCCTATCTCATGCTAACATCCACACTCAGTTTAAAACCACAGTTGACTCATGTAATGTAGTCCTGTATTGCTGCACAGCCTTAACTCTGCCCACTTGTGGATACAGCATTTGCATGTAATCTTGGAGAGAACTACTTTGTATCCATGTGTGCTCTCTGTGAATGCATCTGTTAATGTGAAAGCATTATAACCCACCTCACGGCAGGGTGCAGCTGGGGTGCTGTGCTACAGGAGTCCCTAGAGCAGAGCTGGGCAAACTATGGTCGCTGGCCACATCCAGCCGCCAAGTACTGTCCTGCTGGCCTTTGAGCTCCCAGCCGAGGAGCTGTCCTCCCTCCTCCGCAGGTATGCTGCCGCGACAGGGCAGTGCTCTGGGTGCGGCTGCATGCTCCTGCAGAGCAGCGCAGCAGCATGTCTGTCTCGGCTGCAGCACAGCTGCTAGACATGCTGCTCTGAGCGGCATGGTAAGGGGCCAGGGCCGGTGGCGAGAGGTTCCAGGGGGCAGGGAAAGATTGGATAGGTGTGGAAGTCTCAGAGGGCCTGTCAGAAGGTGGTTGGATGGAGCAGAGGTTCGGGGGGTCAGGAAGGGGAAAGGGGCGGGGGTGGTTGGAAAGGTGTGAGAGTCCCAGATGGCCTGTCAGGATTGGAGGTGTGAATAGGGTCGGGGCACTCACGGGACATGGAGCGGGAGTGAATGAGGCGGGGGCTCAGAGATTTTTCTTACCCCTGTGGAGTTACGTGATGATGGGAAAGTATCTCCCGAGTCTGATCCTCTTTTGGGTATTTGGCCAATGCTTATAACTGAATTATTGCTAGGAGATAGAGTATAGATGGGCATATGCTTGTATTTGTATTTGGGATGTAATCAATACCGAGTGACCTTTGGATCAATAAAGGAACATTTGTGTGGAAACTGAGTCATGGAAAACTTTACTAAATGTATTAGGAGATTTTTTCCCCAACAGGCTCACTACGCTGCATTGCCCAGGAGAGCAGTGGAGTGTGCAACTTCATCATTTCCTGAACGCGAAGGGCCTAACCCCGCAATTTCCTACACTTGGGTAGTGTATCTTATATTATGGAATTTACAGTTACATCATCAGATGACATCACCTTCCATAAAAGACCGAGATTAAAAAAAATGAGGCCAGCTTCTTGTGGTGGCCTTGTCCTGACCCAATGCTCCTATGGCTAGAATGCAGCTGCATTTACACTCTGAATGTGAACAAGGGGAGACTATTGGCCTTGCTGCCAACATTACGTACCTCTCACAGGCAGATCTGGGTGTAGCTATAGGAAGGGGTAAAGGTAAACCATCTTATGTAGTGGCATAGCAGGGATACAGTGGTAGAGCTTCGAACAGAACCAAGCCCCAAATGCCTTGACTCCAGTGTCCTACCCCTAGACCATGTTGCCTATCAGTGTTTTCCTGATCACTAGCTAGATGGATGCAGTGTGTCTCATAGGTGGAACATATGGTTCTAGTCTTGGCTCAATCACTCACCTGCTAGCTGACCTTGGGACAAGTCATTTCTCCTCTCTGGGTCTCTGTTTCTCCACCTTCCCTCTCCCTGCCCCACCTTTGTCTGTCTTGTATGTTTACATTTTAAGCATTTGACAACGGCAAGTGTGTCTTCCAGTGTGTCTGTACAGTGCCTAGCACAATGGGACACTAATCTTGGGGCCCTTCAATCTTCAAGCTCATGTAAATCAGGAGCAAAGGAATCAATTTGCTGTTCTACAGTATGTTAAACAAGGCTCAGGAAAAGTCAAACCAACTTATCTTCAAATCTCCAAACTGACCAGCAGTGGGGTTTGGGTTCTGTTGTTATTTCATTGCCAGCACTTCCCATAAAACTAACTGAGTTCTGAGCTCACTTGTTTTGTGGCAATCAATAATAGTTAATGACTAAAAATCAGTTTGAATTAATAATATACAGTACTGTACGCATGCTCTGTTGTGAGAGCTCCCCTGCATACTGTATCAGAGCAGAACAATCTTATACTAACACATTACTTAGTTGTAAGGTCTTTGGGGAAGTGACTGTCTTTTTGTTATGTGTTTATACAGTGCCTAGTACAATGGGGGCTTGGTCCATGATTGGAGCTCTTAGGTGCTACTGCATTACAGATCATTATCATCGTCATGGAGTTATTCAGACTACGAAATGGTCGGGAGATCAGCTCCGAAAGGGGACAGTGCAGATAAATAATAAAAACTGCCATCCTGCCTGATGAAGAAATGCATCCTTTGGAGTGTGTGAAGAGATCACCACCCTCTGTTCCAGATGTGCATGAGGAAGTGGTTCTTGGTGCAGCTAGTTGGTGAGAACTGTACAGAAACGCTCCCGAATTTCAGTAAGTGGAAAACTTTCCAATTTTAAGTTCATGCTCTTCTTCCAACTATTTAATGCCACTTACTTCTAGGAGCGCATAAGAATCAAGCCCTGATATCCCTTACTTCAGTGAGATTATTCATTCACTCACTCCCATAAAGATTTACACAGTTGTGTCTGGAGATGGTTATTCTGAAATACTTTTTCCTGATTAACCCCTCTTGTGGATGCTCTTATTCTGGAATAAAGGTGTCTTTGTTTTTTATCTAAATTTTCCACAAGGGGAAAAAAAAATCTTCATATTAGCTTTGATTTGGAGTATGATCCACTGTGTCCCTTTCTCATAATCTGCTCTGGACCAATGGCTTATTAGGTAGGTGTCATGATATTGTCTCTGCCTTTCTCCCAGAGTTTGAGAACACTTTTTCCACCTTGCTTTTGATAAGATGTCTTTTATAGTTCTTGATAGTTTGCTCTTTTGTCATATTTGGTACACTGGAGATGAAGGTTTCTCTCCATCACAATCTTTCCTCTGTCACATTGGCTGCATAATCACTGCCAGAGCTGGGTGAATTTTTTTCAGATGGAACTTCTTCCCACTAAAAACTGTGTATTCAGGTCAAGCAAAATAGTTCATGAATTCCGGTTGAATTCAGAAAAATGTTGTACCCCCCCCAAAAAATAAATCCTGAAACATTGAAATGCTTTGATTTTTCAGTTTGGAATGACTTTTAATTTCAAATTTTACTTCTATTTTGTGTTTTAAAAACAGTAAAGAAGACTCCTCAAGAACTAAAAGAAATATTTCATTTTTGATGAAACTAAATGTATTGTTTGACCTGAAATTAACGTTTTTGACTTTTTCTTTCCACTGAAAAATATGGATTTTTTTGTTTTGCTTTGGGTCAATCCAATTTCCCCCCCCCACACACACAAAAAATTCTTCACTACTCTCTATGTTTAACCTTTTTTGTGCGTCCCAGTTTCTACTTCTAGTTTGCGATCCCCCATTCTGTATTTGGTGAGAAGTCTGCCTTCGCTTTGCACGTCACTGTGGTGAGGAGTTTGCAAATGTTATCATTCCATGCCGAGATCTGTAGGCATCTGGATTGTTGCTGTTTTTGAGTTGTTCTTCCAGTGATTCATATATTGGTAATTTAGTTGTGCACAGCACCAAGCATATTTTTGGTCCTTAACAAATACATTTATAAATAATAAGAATGTCCATATTAGCAGGTCATTTTTTCCATAATAAAATTGCTGCTTTTTTATTCATTTGAAGATAGAGGGTAGTTGCAAAATTTTTATCTTAAGTTGGATTTGAATTTCAGACACCTCAACTGTGGGGGTGGTCGGATCTCGGGTATAGACTGGGACAGAGAATGAACTAGGAATCATTTCAAACACATCATATCTTGAGCTTTTTGCAATCCAAGGTTTGATTCACATCCTTTTCTATTCAGGTCAGTGGTAATTTCCCTTTACTGTATATCAGTTACTATGCATCGTGCAATCCATGTTTTATGAGCCCGGACCCAAATTACCACAGATATTGAGTGCCTCCACTTTTGGATGACCAACTTGGGACAACTTAGCTTGATTTTCTGACATCTTATAGGTCTTGATTACTTGTACTCCACTACATCAGTTTAGGACGAGTGTAGCTTCTTTGAAATTCAAGGGCGGTGTCAATCCACATAACTAATTTACAGCAGATGATTCTGGCCCATTGGACCTACCTGGGCATAATGATATAGAAACTCCGTGGTGAATCAGACCCAAAGCAATTCCATTTGCATTGAGCTCGTGAGAAAGTGACGAATCACACAAAATCACTGGTCACTTTTACAGTTTTGGCCTTATGGGACTGCATCAAAGTTAACATTACACAGAGGTGTCTGTTTGAAAGGTGAGTTTTCAAAGTGCCCAAAGTCCACATGCATAGGCAGCCCACTTGAAAATTGGATGGACAAGGTTAGAAATAGTGTTCTAAAACTGGAGTCATTTGATTAAGGGATTCATGAGATACATCCCAACTCACTCCCAAATTAATCTTGTTTGAAAATTTGCAGGATCTCATAACACATTTTAGTCAGAAAACTGGGAGTGGGAGGGAAAGATCCATGGGTAAAAGGAACTTAAAACATCCATCACTGAGCTGCTCTAAGATCCAGCACAGAGTACCCAGAAATTCAAATTTTATTAGATATTCATTCAGGTTCCAAGAAATGTTGCACAGGACAGCTCTGAAGATTACTGCATTAGAGACACAGGTAGCAGCAATTTGTAAAAAAGAGAACATTCTTAGCTTCCTAAAATTCACAGGAAGACTCAGATTATCCGGAGAAATTGTATGACAGTGGAGGACAGTGGAGTGGGGGAAAGTATTCTGTGACAGCCTATTGTTTCCTTTTCTTCTTCAGGATGAAAAATAGCCAAGAAACAGTGGGAAGAAACAGCACAACAATCACTGGATTCATTCACCTCGGTTTTTCTGACATTCCCAGCCTGCAGCATTTATTTTTTTCGGTGTTTCTGGTCACCTAAATAGTTACCTTGGCTGGAAACCTTCTAATCATTGTCCTCACATTGGCTGATCCAGCCCTTCATACCCCCATGTACTTCTTCCTCAGGAACCTGTCCCTCTTGGAGATGTGCTACACATCAGTCAATATCCCCAAGATGCTTGGAAATCTGTTCTCTGGGGATAAAACCATCTCTTTCATGGGCTGTGCTATGCAAACCTATTTCTCTTTTTTGCTTGGTGGGTCAGAGTGTTTTCTCCTGGCATCCATGGCTTACGATCGCTATGTTGCAATATGCAAGCCTCTGCATTACCCCGTGGTTATGAACAGGAAGGTGTCCACTTGACTGGCTGCTGGATCCTGAGTCAATGGTTTCCTCATGTCCTTTGGTCACATCAGCATGGTATTCATCTTACTCTTTTGCAGATCACACGAGATTAATCATTTCTTCTGTGACATCCCTCCATAGCTGAAGCTGGTGTGTGGAGACACCTCCCGCAATGAAATGGCTGTCTTCATGGTGGCTATGTCTTTTGTCACCTTTCCCTTCATGCTGATCCTCATGTCCTACATCTGCATCATCTCCACCATCCTGAGAATGCCATCGGAGGAGGGCAGAAGGAAGTCCTTCTCCACCTGCTCCTCACACCTCGTGGTGGTGACACTGTTCTATGGCTCTGGTACCATTATGTATCTGAAGCCCAATTCCTCGTACTCACCAGAAACAGACAAGTTTCTCTCTCTGTCCTACACGGTCATCAAGCCCATGTTAAACCCCATCATCTACAGCCTGAGGAACAAGGAGGTGAAGAGAGCATTCTGGAGAATGGTGTGGAGAAGAAGGTTCCATTGAATAAAAGAATTTGATTGACTGCAAATGTCTCCAGCTCAGTTCTTTTAAGAGCTTTATATCTGTGTTAGGACCTTATCTAGCCCCATTACCATGGTATCTGAGCACCTCATAATCTTTAATGGATTTAACCTCATACTGCCTCTGTGCAGTAGGAAAATGCAATAATTTAAGTTTTAAAGATGGAGCTGTGACAGGCTGAATCACAGAAACCTCGTTGGGGGCTGCCACCTTATGTGCTGAGCCTGTTTCCCCTGGCAGCTAAGGACTTCAGTGCCCTGCCTGATTTGAGCCAGACAGACTTGCCTGATGCAAACAGAGACCCAGTCTGAACAATATCCCCAAAAAGCAGGGTTAATTGAAAACATCTTAGAAAATGCTGGGGGAGGAATAGCTCAGTGGTTTGAGCATTGTCCTGCTAAACCCAGGGTTGTGAGCTCAGCCCTTAAGGGGGTTGTTTAGGGAACTGGGGTAAAGATGTGTTTAGGGATTAGTCCTGCTTTAAGCAGGAGGTTGGACTATACAACCTTCTGAGGTCCCTGATATTCTAAGCGTTCCTGTCTCCACCACTCAGATGCCCAAACCCCACATAAATCTGTTGTGCACTGCATAAAGCTTATTCAGGGTAAACTCAGAAATTGTTCACCCTCTATAACAGCAATAGAGAGATTTGCTTAGCTGTTTGTGCCCTCCCCCACAGGTATTAATACATACTCTGGGACAGTTAACAATTTAAAAAATCATTTATTAAATGTAAAAAAGTCGGATTTACTTGGTTCCAATTAATAACCGACAGAACAAAGTGAATTGCCAAGCAAAATAAAGGAAAACACACATGTCTTTGCCTAATACCATAAGAAAATGATTACAGATGAAATCTCACCTTCAGAGATGTTCCAGTAAGCTTCTTTTACAGCCTAGCCTCCTAATCATCTGGGTCCAGAAATCACTCACACCCCTCATGGTTACTGTCCTTTGTTCCAGTTTCTTTAAAGGGTACGTCTACACTACAGGATTATTCCAATTTTACATAAACTGGTTTTGTAAAACAGATTGTATAAAGCCGAGTGCACGCGGCCACACTAGGCACATTAATTCGGCAGTGTGCGCCCATGGTCCGAGGCTACCGTCGATTACTGGAGCATTGCACTGTGGGTAGCTATCCCGTAGCTATCCCATAGTTCCCGCAGTCTCTCCCCTGCCCCTTGGAATTCTGGGTTGAGATCCCAGTGCCTGATGGGGCAAAAATCATTGTCACGGGTGGTTCTGGGTACAGCCTCACCCCCCACTCCATGAAAGCAGCAGACAACCTTTTCGTGCCTTTTTTCTTGGGTGAACTGTGCAGACGCCATAGCATGGCAAACATGGAAACTGCTCAGATCAATACCACAATCGTGGATGTTGTAAACACCTCACGCATTCTCATGCAGTCTATGCTGAACCAGAACCTGCAGAGCCAGGTGAGGAGGAGGAGGTGGCTATGGCAGCACGGCTACGAGAGTGATGAGGACATGGACAGAGAATTCTCTCAAACCGTGGGCCCCTGCGCTTTGGAGATCCTGCTGGTAATGGGTCAGATTCTAGCCACTGAATGACAATTTTGGGCCCGGGAAACAAGCACAGACTGGTGGGACTGCATAGTTTTGCTGGTGTGGGACGATTTGCAGTGGCTGCGAAACTTTCGCATGCGTAAGGGCACTTTCATGAAACCTTGTGACTTGCCTTCCTCTGCCCTGAAATGCCAGAATACCAAGATGAGAGCAGCCCTCAGAGTGGAGAAGTGAGTGGCAATAGCCCTCTGTAAGCTTGCAATGCCAGACAGCTACCAGTCAGTGGGGAGTTAATTTGGAGTGGGAAAATCTAATGTGGGGGCTGCTGTGATGCAAGTAGCCAAAGCAATCATTAAGCTGCTGCTACAAAAGGTTGTGACTCCGGGAAACGTGCAGGTCATAGTGGATGGCTTTGGTGCAATGGGGGATTCCCTAACTGTGGGGGGGGCAATAGATGGAACCATATCCCTATCTTGGCACTGGAGCCCCAGGGCACCCAGTACGTAAACCGCAAGGGGTACTTTTCAATGGTGCTGCAAGCACTGGTGTATCACAAGCGATGTTTCACCAGCATCCACGTGGGATGGCACAGGAAGGGTTCATGACGCTCGCGTCTTCAGAAGCACACTCTGTTTAAACGGCTGCAGCAAGGGAATTACTTCCCAGACCAGAAAATAACAATTGGGGATGTTTAAATGCCTATAGTTATCCTGGGTGACCCAGCCTACCCCTTGCTGCCATGGCTCATGAAGCCATACACAGGCAGCTGGACAGTAGTCAGGAGCTGTTCAACTACAGGCTGAGCAAGTGCAGGATGGTGGTAGAATGTGCATTTGGCCGTTTAAAGTCTCGCTGGCGAACATTACTGACTCGCTCAGACTCAGCCAAACAAATGTCCCCTTTGTTATTGCTGCTTGCTGTGTGCTCCACTATCTCTGTGAGAGTAAGGGGGAGACCTTTCTGGCGGGGTGGGAGCTGAGGCAAATCACCTGGCCGCTGATTACGAGCAGCCAGACACCGGGGCAATTAGAAGAGCACACCAGGAAGCAGTGCGCATCAGAGAAGCTTTGAAAACCAGTTTCACACAGGCAGGGTACGGTGTAACTGTTGTGTTTCTTTCCCCTTGATGAACTCCCCCACTCCTTGATTGACTATTCCCTGTGAGCAACCGACCCTCCCCCTTCGATTACAGCTTGCTTAAGGAAATAAAGTCACTATCGTTAAAAATCATGTATTCTTTATTAAAAAGTCATTATAAAAGAAGGGAGAGAGCTGACAAGGTATCCCGGGTGTGGTTTGAGAGGAGGATAAGAGGGAAGGAAAAGACCAATAAAAACATTTCAATGTAATGACAGCCTTTTGGTTGGGCTATCCATGGGGGTGGAGTGGGCGGGTGCATGAATCCTTCCCCACGCTTTCTTACACGTCTGGGTGAGGAAGACAATGGGATTTGTGGCCACACTAACTCTAATCCAATATGGTAAAACCGATTTTAGCGCTACTCCTCTCATTGGGGAGGAGTACAGAAATTGATTTGAAGAGCCCTTTATATCGAAATAAAGGGCCTCGTTGTGTGGACAGGTACAGTGTTAAATCGGTTTAACTCTGCTAAAATTGGTTTAAACACATAGTGTAGACCAGGTCTTTCAGGTATCATTTCAGTGTGGAGAGGCTATCTCTTGAGTCAGCTGAAGACAAAATGGAGGAGTTTCCAGGGGCTTAAATAGACTTTCTCTCATGAGTGGTACCCCTCCTCTCTCCTATCCAGAATTCAGTTCCAAAATGGAGTTTTAGAGACACATGGACAAATCACATGTCCATGCATGACTCAGAACTTACAAGTAGCGACCATTGTTCACATGCTACCTTGAACGTCCTCAGGAAGACTTCTGATGTGGATTGGAGCCTTCCAAGATCCATTGTCCATTAAATGTTTCTTGATTGGACACTTAACTTGCAAATTCCTTTCTAAAGAAGCTGACCAAATGCCTTACTAAGACTACTTAAAATCAACCAAGTACAGAGCCAATATTCATAACTTTGAATACAAAAATGATACATGCATACAAATAGGATGAAAATATTCAGTAGATTATAACCTTTGCAGAGATATGTTACATCACATATGTAGCTTAAAACATATCCCAGTTATGTCATACATACATTCATAAGCATATTAACATAAATCATTATGGGGTGCAGCGTCACAGGAGCAATGAGGTACAATGGCCAAATTTCAAAAGGTGTTTAGGTGCCTCAGTATGCAGATAGGTGTCAAGTGGGACTTTCAGAATTTTTTAAGCAGTTTAGGCACCTAACTCCCATTGACCTGGCTACATTTGTGAATCCCAGTAGGCATCCATCTGCATCCTTAGATAACTAAATAAATACCTTTGAAAATCTGTTCCTAAGATTGTTAAAGGTATAGATGATGCTGTGGTCAGCCTAACTGATTTAGGAGTCTAATCTCATTTTCAAAATGGAGTAAGGCACTTAGGACCCTAAATCCCTGTGACTGTAGATGAGATTTTGTCTCCTAAGTGCCTAAATCTCTTTTGAAAATGAGACTTAGACTCCTAAATCAGTTAGGTGTTGCAATTCTGAGAATGCAACACATAAATACTTTTAAAAATCAGGGTCTGATGTCCTTTTAAAATTTTCTCAAGGGTCAACATTCTTAAAGGTATTTAGGTTCCTAGCAGGATTTTCAAAAGCCCCTGTGCATCTAAAACCCATTGATTTCAATATCTGAATACTTTTCAAAACCTGTGCCTATGTTATTTGTCACACAAGAAAGCTGTGGCAGAACAGGGAGTTGAATGCATGTCTTCTGAGTCCCAGGCTAACACCATGGCCCTTGCACCACACTTCATTTCAGTCTCATCTTCTGAGCTCATGTAGACTTGTCTAATTCTGGAGTAAGGCCACTGAAGTCAACTAGTGAAAGCAGAGTAAATCTAGTCTAACACCACAGCTGTTGATCTGAAAGCTGGACAGTGATGCAATCACATTAAAGATTAAGTTGGAGAGACAAAAAGAGGGAATGCATTAATTCTGGAGATGCAGCATTGTGCACACCACCAGAGGTCACTCTTTCCCATTAATATTTACTCCATCTCAAGATTCAAGGAGATCCTGTGGGGTGAAATTTGGCTGCACAGGTTTTGAGAGTTGATCTGGGACCTAGAAAACCTAAGAGAACAACAGATCCATGTCCAGCAGACACATTTAATATTCAGTTTTATATCCATTACCACTGATCCCTGTCTCTTCTCTACGTATCACTGTAGCAACATGAGTGCAGAGTTAAAGTTGCACATAGTGCCTTCCCTAAGAAGTCAGAGTTAAGGTTACATATTCCTTATCACATGAGAGATCACATTCTATCACACAAGGGGGCAGAGTTAAGGTTATACATGATTTATCATAGAAAATTTCATCCAATCCAGGTTTATCTGTCTTTACCTTTTACCCAAACAAAGTACAAGCAACAGCAGAGTCTCAGAAAGAGTATCGCCCATAATTCCCCTTTCCCAAACTATTCTCTAGAACCAATTTTTACACATCAGGAGGATCACATGGTCAAAGAAGGAAAAGGTAACTATCTGCTTCCTAGCAAAAAGAAAATTCCTTCCACAGAAAGAATCTGATTGTTCTGGCTTCCTATTTATCTAAGAATCCTTTCCTGGGTTTCAAGCCACAACAAGTGAGGCAAGTGTTCTTCATGCTTTCCTCAGAGTGGAGCTGAGGATTTGGCTTCAGCAAAATCTGCACTGTAAACCCAGGTAACTCTGCTGGGATCATTGGAGCTAATTTCCCTTTCCTCATCCTAATGTGAATCAGGAGTAACTACAATGGAATCAGTGGACCTGATTCTTCTCACACTCAGTTGGGTGAGAATCAGTAATAGCTTAATTAACATCAAAAGGCGTGCTGCTATGCTCATTCATCTCAAAGTGAATCAGCTCAATAACTCAATCAAAGGCAAGGATCTTTATCCCTTTTTTAAGTTACACTGGTGTTTAATTAGGCTAAATCTACTGAAGTTAGTGGCCTAGTTTATCTGTTTTGTCCAGAGTGTCCCGTGCATAGCACCAGTAACTCGCTGGGAGGAAGGAAAAATCGCTGCAAGATGCTGCCAGATGCTTTTATGGCTCTCTGTTCTCTAGGCCAATTTGAAGACCTATTCAGCTTCTTTCCACTTAGAGTACCCTCTGGGTTTCCCTAAATTGCAGTAAAATGATGATAATGTCAAGAGGCCCATCCAACAACCAGGGATCATTGAAATTTTGAACTTGGAGAAATGTACCAGCTCTGATTTTGCTCAAGTAATGCACAAAAAATAGCAATGTAGTGGCAGCTGCATGGTTGGCAGGATGGACTAGCTTCCTGAATCCATACCCCAGTTTTCAGATGGGACTGGCAGGGGTATCCAACTCTGGACAAGATGCAGGGTCCCTCCTTGCTGGACTTCACGTATGCCTGTCAAAAATGGGAGCTGGAGATGATCCTGAGACATTCTTAGTAACTTTTGAATGGGTGGCCACAGCCATTAGGTGGTCCCCACAACACTGGGCTACCTTGTTGGTCCCCTACCTGACGGGGCCAGCTCAGGCAGCATACTGGGGCTTAGACCCCCCAAGATACTTTGGACTACAGGAAAGTGAAGGCTGCTATCCTGGACCAAATGGGTATTAACCCAGCCACTAACCACTGATGATTCTGTCAGGAAAGGTACTCAGCAGTGGCTTGACCCCGGCTGGCAGCGCAACGCTTGCGTGACAGTGCCTGGTGGTGGCTGGAGCCAGACCGTAAGTCAGTGGCCCAAGTGATGGAAACTGGTGCTAGAACAGTTCACTCAGATCGTCCTGGCTGGGGGCAAGGAGAGGGCACAGCAGCACCAACCGACCACAGTGGCCGAAGCCATAGACCTAATGGAGGACTACTTTGCCACTGATGGGTCTGAACCATGTCCCCAAAGGTCAAGGAGTCCAAGAGGGAAGGATGTAGCGGCCGGGGATATCCATTGCCTGATGATGCCATGGGCCTACTCTGCCTTCCTCCATGACCAGTCAGCCCCTCGAACCCTGAACGTAGGCGACTGATCAGCCTGGCGCAGGTCCGGAGAGAAGGAGACCCATTGGGGGAACCTAGCCTACCAAAACCCGATCCAGGGACCAGGTAAGCTTGTTATGTATGCTGTAAATGTGGCCAAAGGGGGCACTTTCAGTGAGACTGCTCATATATGGACTGTGCCAATGGACAGGCCTGGGTAGCTGGCTCTTGGGCCAAGAAACACGGCCAAACGAAGCTCCTGACCCCTGTCTGAGTGAAGGGAATACCCACAATAGCTCTAGTCAACTCAGGCTGCAGCCAGACGCTCATGCGGGAAGGCCTGGTCCCTGACCTCCCACTCTTCAAAGCAATGATACACCTCCAATGTATCCATTTGGACATCCAACTCTATCTGACCGCCACAGTAAGGCTAGAGATTCAGCACCGAGAGGAGGTCCTTGAGGTTGGCTTTGTCCCCAAACTGACATATCCTGTGGTATTGGGATGCGATTGGCCAGCCTTTTTGGAAGATCCTGAGGGAATATGACCTTTGGAACCCTGGGACAGTGGGGGAGGTTCCCGCCCAAAAAGAACTACTCGGCCGTCCCTCAGAGTCTGATCTCAGAGAAGGACCATCTCACTCCACAGATATACCTGTGGCTCCACGTTCAGAGACAGAATATCCTGTGAGAGATGCCCAGACAGAGCTGGAACACGATGAGGACTTCGTCCAGGAACAAAGGAAAGACTCGACCTTGAGCAGGGCTTGGGGGCAGGCAACACATTCCAAACAAGATGGGGGTGGGCTGCCCCCCCCAAACACCACAGGGACCATGGTTCAGGATCAAGAGGGAAAACTTATATCGAGTGGTAAATGACCTCAGATGCAAGAAGTCATCTGACAGCTTTTAGTCCCCCGGAGGTTGTGCCAAAGCCTACTGTACCTGGCCCATGCAGTACCCTGGGTGGGTCATCTGGGCAGGGAAAAGACACTCCAGTGTGTAACATGTCACTTATTCTGGCCAGATATACACCAAAAGCTAAGGGATTATTGCAGCTCCTGTCTGGAATATCAGCAGGCTGGGCCAAAGAGAGTGCCTCGGGCCCCTCTCCTTCCCCTCCCCGTGGTAGGCAAACCCTTCAAGTGCATCAGTATCGATCTTATGGGGCCTCTAGAGAAGAATAAAACAAGCAGTCAGTTTATTTTAGTCGTCATTGACTATGCAATGTGGTATCCCGAAGCCGTTCCATTATGCACGGCGACTGTCCCCAACATCATGGCCGAGCCGATGAAGATGTTTGCCTGGGTCAGGATATTGAAGGAGATCCCGATGGACCAGGGCACTAACGTGACCTTGTGTTTGACGGCTGAACTGTGTCACCTCCTATGCATCCGAACCCTCAGGACTTCAGTACACCACTCACAGACTGACGGACTGGTTGAACATTTTAATTGTACACTGAAGTCAATGTTGCATAAGTTCATAGCAGATGACTCAGGACATTGGGACTCCCTGTTGACAGCCCTACTGTTCGTACCCCAAGCCTCAACGGGCTTCTCACCCTTCATATTCCTCTATGGAAGGCAG
This sequence comes from Chelonoidis abingdonii, assembly GCF_003597395.2. Lineage (NCBI taxonomy): Eukaryota > Metazoa > Chordata > Testudines > Testudinidae > Chelonoidis > Chelonoidis abingdonii. The sequence goes on along the minus strand of NC_133793.1, from coordinate 18,239,076 downwards.
CCATGGGACATCCTTGACCACCTAAGAGAGGATTGAGAGAAACAGGAGAGGCGAGTTCAGGGAACTGCCCAGTACACTGTCCAGCTTCATGAGCAGGTACAGGGACTTCTGTTTAGAACAACCTATTAGAAGCCCAAAAGACACAAGAGCTAAGTGGCTAGGGCACACAGCTTCAAGCTCAGTGACAGCGTTCTCCTCCTGTTACCCTCCACTGAGTCCAAGCTTTTGACTAAGTGAAAAGTCCCCTTTGAAGTGGCCCAGTGCATGGGACCAGTCAACTACAAGATCAGGGTATCAGTGAGAGAGGCTCAACGCCTCCCAGCTAGAATGGTTGCAACAACTCGTGCAAGATTTCTCTGACGTCTTATCGTCAGGGGCAGGGCGGACCACTCTCATGAGCCATCACATCGCTATGCCCCGGGACAGAGAGTGTGAGACGACCGCAGGCCCCTCGTCAAGAAGATGTGAGCCACTGTCTGTCAAGAACTGGAAACTATGCTTGTCAGAGTCCCCCCCCAACTCTGAACTCTGGGGTACAGATGTGGGGACCCGCATGAAAGACCCCCTGTAAGCGTATAGGAGGAACCCCAGAGCCTACAGCTGCTCTGCTGCCCCTGAACCCTTGGGCAGTTCTATTGACTCTGGCTGTTGGGCCTTACTGTCTGAATCTCAGGACAAAGATAGCAGTTCTCAACTTTAGGCCACACCATAGAAGCCTAAAGGCCAACCCCTGGACGTCGACTGTGGGATGCCATAACTGGGCTCCACCCCAAAGAGTGACAGGATGTGTCTACCTCACAACACAGATCCTGACCTCAGTTACATCAAGGTAAATCCAGAGTCACTCCACTGATGTTAAAGGAGCTCCTCCAGCACAAGGTTCTGTGGATTCTCTCTGACCTGCAGGGGGAATTCCACTGAGCACCATTGAGATCCGGTAAAAATAAAATAAAGTAAGGATACTGTGGCTGAGCTAACAGGAACTGGGAGACCAAATCCCTCACAGAGCTTAGAAAATCTCAACCTCCATTTCAATTGCACTGTTAAACAATAATGGAATACCAATTCCAATTTATTATAAATATTTTTGGATGTTTTTGAACATTTTCAAATATACAGATTTCAATTACAATGCAGAATACAAAGTGTAGAGTGCTTGAGTTAACTGTGGTTAATTGACAGCCCTAATTGTGCCTCTTCAAATCATAAATAGAGCTGGTCAAAAAAAATTGAGTAGACCTATTGAAATCAGTGGGACTAGTCACAGAGTAAGGTATTACTCCATGTGAGTGAGGAAGGAAGAATTGGGCCTTTAAATTCTCAGAGGTTGGAGTGCTAAGTAAAGGCAACATGTGAATCCTTCACTTGTACTGGTAAACAACTACTGTTACTAATAGCTTCATTGACTTCAGTGGAACTATTCATGTGTGCGACTATTCACTAATGTGACTAAGGGGTTCATAAGAGGATCCTCAGTTAGCACCCAGAAGTGGTCACTAGCACCCAGGATGGCAGGTTTTAACCAGTGTGACATAGATTTGAAAAAACAACCTGCATCCCGGAGCTGTGCAGCACTGAATTGTTCTGATGATTCTGCTAATAGCATGTAGACCATACTTACCCATGGTGTAATTCCACTGCCTAGAGCGGAGTTAGTCCAGGAACAAATCTGTCCCCCTGATTTTTACAAAGAACTAGCTGGATTCCCACTGTTGACCTTTGGGAGTGATTAGCTGTTTTGTTTCTACCAAGGAAGAATTGCCTTGGCCCCAAAGACATTTCCATCACTTGCTACTCTGGGACCCAAGGGGGATGAGTGTTGGAGGATATTTCTCTTGTGAGAATGAAGTCATGCATCAATTCTGCTGCACAGAATGAGACCAGATCCCCAGCTGGAGAAAAAAAAACATAGTTCTATTGATTTGCATGAGGCAATGTCAATTTACACCAGCTGAGGATATGCCCCAGCAAGTTTCGTTCCTCCTGTTTGATCTATCCTGCAAGATCTCCTTTAGTTACTATAATTTAACATTAATTTCATATTAGCCTTAAGCACCACTGAGAAGTCCTGAAGCACCTCCCATCTCTAAGCATTGAATGAAATGGGCCAAATTCATCCTGAATGTAATGCTGTCATTTCTGTTGGTGCTACACCAAACGGGCCCACTGAATTTTAACAATCCTTTCTGCAACCTGTTTGAAGTTGAAACTCCTTTTCATGATCATGGCAAAGACTTTTTAATAATGCCCCATGGGACCCATTCATAGTAACATCCTTTCATTGTGCGCTATTTAGCGGAGCTTAATTTTGAAGGGATAAATTGATACAAGTTATAGCTCAATAACATTATTATAATAAAAGTTGTGCTAGATCTCTGACTCACCCCCACGGCACCTCCTGGTGATCAGTCCAGGAATTAGCAATTTTCCAGCCCCAGAGCACCTCCTGCTGGCCAGTGTCTCATCTGCTGCAGGCCCCTGTATCCTTCCCAGACCCAGTGCCCCTTTTTCTTGAGGTGCTGCCCAAAGCAGTGCCCATACACTCTGGGATTCCCTTCCCAGGGGAACCCCCTCCCTCTATGCCCACCTTGCTTCAGTGGCTACAGTCAGTCATCATCCATCCCCCTTTCTCTGGGGCAGACTGCAGTCTGTAATGCCTGCTCATCATTGAGCACCAAGTCTGAGCAACGAGACAATCCCTGAATCTGAAGTGATTGGCTCCTGGCAATTCCAAACTCTGGAGGAGGTATCTTTACAGGGTCAATGAAAAAATGGCCTGCATCCTTCTGCCCCCATATGTGCTTGTTGGCTCAATCATGCTTCAGGTGCTCAGGGTGGCCGGGCAGCTGGCCAGAGCATATGACTGCCAGAACTGGAATGCCAAGTCTGCCCAAATTCCTTGGTCCAAGAAGAGTAACACCATGCATATATCTATGATGGTGGCACTTCGTTCCCTTGCAAACATTGAGGGTGTTTGTCATCAAGAGAATATGCTGGGAACCAGCATATCATGCAGCAGCATAGGCTGGGAGTTTTCAGATGGATTTAACTGAGTTAGGAACCCCCTGTCCACTGAAATCTAGTGGGAGTTAGATGCCTAATTCTTTTAGGTCCCTTTAAAAATATTGTTACATTAGTATTATCTGTTTGGTGGGAGTTGGGGGGCTAACTCACTTAGGCCCATCTGAAAATGTCCCTTGCCCCATTCATCACTCCCATTAGGTCACATGGGATTGTGATAGCTGGAGATATGGGACATCTCAGGTAGAGCTGTTCAGAAAACAGGGACTTTTTGGTAAAACTATTTTAGCAACCAAAATCCAAATATTTACAGCCTCCAACGGGCACTATTTAAGCATGGAAGGCATTCCAGGAAGCTGTATTTGTAACCTGGCAAGACCTGGCTTGTTTCTGCATCAGCACCTGCTCTTGTTCCCTGCTTTGGATTGTGTTCTGCAGCTTTGATTCCTGGCTTGACTCCTGACCTGGCTCTGCCCCTTGACTTGGATCTTGATCCCTGACTAGACTCCTGATGATGACTCTGAATTTAGGACTAACTCCTGGTTTCTGACTCTGGCTCTGACCCCTGCTCCAGCCACTAGGCCCTTCTTCTGCTCTGACCACAAGACCTAAGTCCTGGGCCAGACTGCTCACAGCCTGGTCATGACTACTATGGCTGGAGAGCACCATAGACTCACATGTAAAACCCAGACCATCTTGCTGCAAAAGTGCCATCTCTGGCCACTTGAGCTCACAGAGTTCAGCCCTTTGCTGTTCATCATGTAAGGGTGGGATTGTCACAAGTACCAGAGAATGAATGGGACACTTGCTCCTAGATGACTTAGCTTTCATCTGCACTGCAATAAAATCTTATTCATGGCCTGGCTGAGCTGACTTGGGCTCAAGGGGCTATAAAACTGCAGTGCAGATGCTCCCACTTGGGCTGGACCCTGAGCTCTGAAACCTGGTAAACAGGGAGGATCTCAGAGTCTGGGCTCCACACCATGCAGGACCATCTGTGCTGCTATTTGTAACCCTGCAGCCCAAGCCCCATGAGCCTAAGTCAATTGAGACTCAGTGCTGCAGATTTTTCATTGCAGTGTAGACGTATCCTTAGGTGCTTTTGAATATCTCACCGAAAGGGTCTATGGCACATTGCTGTGCAGTGCCAACTCTCAGAGGACAAATCTATCTCCTTCACTGGCTGTGCAACACAGATGTATTTCCTCCTTTTCTTGGATACAGTCAAGTGTTTGCTTCCATGTCCTACAACCATTACCTGCCAATATGCCACCCACTGCACTACACGTCCAGAATGACCAAGTGGAGATGCGTATGGCTGACAATGATCTCCTGGCTGCGTGGCATCCTCATCCCACTGGGAAACATGGCTTGGATATTCATCTTGCCATTCTGTGGGCCTAATGAGACTGACCATTTCCTCTGTGACTTCCCTCCAGTGTTAAAGCTGGCCTGCGTCAACATGTCCCCAGACGGGGTCACAACCCTAGCTAGCAGCACGCTCATCACTGTCCTGCCCTTGCTCTTCAAAGTGGGGTCTTACACATGTATCATAGTGTCAGAGGGGTAGCCGTGTTAGTCTGGATCTGTAAAAGCAGCAAAGAGTCCTGCGGCACCTTATAGACTAACAGGTGTATTGGAGCATGAGCTTTCATGGGTGAATATCCACTTCGTCGGATGCATGTTAGTCTATAAGGTGACACAGGACTCTTTGCTGCGTTTTCATGTATCATAGGCACCATCCTGAAAATGCCATTGGTGGATGGCAGGTGTAAGCCTTCTACACATGTTTCTCTCACCTCATCATGATGGCACTATTCTACTGCTCTGCTAGCATTATGTACTTACAATTCATACCCAGTTACTACCTGGACTGGGACAGGTTCCTTTCCCTGTTCTACACAGTGTTAATGACCATGCTAAGCCCAATCACCTACAGCTTGAGGAGCAAGGAGGTAAAAGGGGCTCTGAGGAGAACCTTACAGAGAAAATTATTCTCTTAAGAATCTCTTGATTGGCCTTTCCAAAGGTACCCATTGGTGTTACATATAAAATTTGAGTAGAACTAGTCATAATTTTTGACCAATTTTTTTTTCAAAGAAAAAGACAATATAGAAATCAAAATACTTTGTAAAAAGTGGTTGATTTCAATGATTTTTTTCAATGGAAAAATATGATTTTGCATTTATTTTCAGACACCTATTTGTGTTTTGTTTCTGTTTTCAAAACCTAGAAAAAATAATCTGTTTTTGGATTTTTCCCCTCCACCTTGTTTTTTAAAATTTCCTCCTTTTTTTCCCCACTAGGGGTGAAAGAATGAGAGGAATAGGAGAAAAAGTGGGGTGGGGTGTGGGAATCGAAAATCAAAATTTCAAAAACAAACATTTAAGGTTTTTGAAAACAAAATGAAAAGAAAATTAGGTTTTAAAACAAAACAAAAATATTGTTTAGAATTTTTAGTCAAAACATTGAAAAGTTTAACTGAAAAAATTAGAAAGGGAAATTATTCTTCAAAATTTTTAATCAGAGAAAGATTTTGATTTTTTTTGACAAGCTATGTCTGTTTTTTTAACTAACTGTTTTAGTCCCCTCTGAGAATCCCAACTTTCTTTTCTTTCCCTTCTCCCTTCTTCATGTTCATTCACCTCCTTGCTCTTAGTCAGCCTTGTCTATCTAGGCTGAGATTTTCAAAGCCACCTATTGGATGTGGATGTCCACAGCACAAAAATTTTAATGGGAATTGGCAATTCAAATTGCTTACACATCTTTGAAAAGCTAAGCCTTAGATTGCTGTATGTGTGTCTGTACAGCATCTGGCACAGCGGGGCCCTGATTTCTCTTAGCACAGTCGGGTCTAGTAGTTGCTCCTTTAATACAAGCAATAAATAGTAATAATTCACAGGATGGTGAAATTATAAGTCTGCATTTTCTCAGGGTTCTGGCTGAAAGTGGTTTGGTTGCTGTGATCCCTCCCATGGTCAGGGAAACAGGACTGTGTACATTTTTTGTAAATAAACGTGATTGCATCATAGATAGCAGGCTCCAGCATCAATATGTCCTAACTGAAGCAACCTGCAAGACCCTGATTTTTTGGCTAGCTGCGCAGGACAAAAGGGCTAATATTTAGGGCTGTCAATTAATCACTATTAACTCAAGCGATTAACTCAAATAAATTGACTTGATTAAAAAAATTAATCATGATTAATTGCAGTTTTAATCTCACTGTTAAACAATAATAGAATAGCAATTTAAATTTATTATAAGTGGTTTGGGATGTTTTTCTACATTTTCAAATATATTGATATAAATTACAACACAGAATACAAAGTCTACAGTGCTCACTTTATATTATTTAAACAGTATTGTTATTAAAATTATTAATATTAAATTTGTATTCTATTGTTTAGCACTGCAATTAATTGTGATTTTTTTTAATCTCATGATTAATCGTGATTAATTTTTTAATAGTTTGACAGCCCTAATAAACATCCATCCCCTTTCTGAACAGTTAATCCGAGACCCCAATGATACGCAGCAGTGAGTCACTATGCATTGTTTCAAAAAGTATTTTTTTTCCTGAGTTTTAAATTTGTTACCTTGTCAGTATCACTGGATGCTCTTTTTATGCCGCGCCATCTCACTAGGAGGTCCTGTTCAGTTGTTTCTCCACTGAGATCCTGAAATCATTTCCATTATTAGTATGATTTTATCATGTGTATCACCATCGTGTATAGGATCCCTACTCATGGATCAAGACTCCACTGGGTGAGGTGCTGTACAAACACGTGGATACAGATAGACCAGCAGGGGAGTACAAGCAAACAGGACTGGTCTGCATAACAGGGAGTGGTCTCAACACCCAGCAGCCTAGCTGTTGTCAAGTTTTTGTGCACATCACAGCAAAGGAGAGTTTTAAGGCGGACTTTGAAGGATAATGAGTTTGTTTTGCAGGTGTTTATGGGGAACATCTCCCAGAAATAAGGGGGAAAGTTGCCTTCCACATTAGATAGACAACTCCCTTCCCCCACATCATTCCCTGCTACCCAGCCACCTGATTCCGTAAAAATCATCACACTAACCTGCCCTCATCCTTCATCCAACGTTCCCAAAGTATTTAGACACCAGTTCCCACCATGAGTCACCAGCAAAGGCTGAATCTGGAAGCCTCAACACAAGGCAAAGCTTTTTATCTCTGACATAAAGGAGTAGTGCTGTCAGCTGGGTAGCAGTAGCAGGCTATTATCCTCCAGGAAGCCCAGCCACTAGAGGATGACACAGCACACTAGGAAACCATGTGACTCAGTGGATTGAGCATTAGGACTGGCCAGAAAACAAGAATTCTACTTTGTGAAAAATGGAGGTTTCAACATTTATTTTCAGTCCACACTGGAATGAGAAAGAAACCTTTCGAAAGAGAGTGAGACACACTCTAGATCAACCAATAGCACAGTGCTTAGGGCACTCACCTGAGCTGTGAGAAGTCAACATTCAAGGTCCTGCTCTTCCTGAGCGAGAGGAAGAACTTCAAAGGGATTTCCCACATCCCAGGTGATAGCTCTAACTACTAGACTATGGGCTATTCTGGGATAGCTCTGCCTCTTTCTTACCAGAAATTCCACCCTGGCCCTGAAGAACCTTCCCAAAGTTCCCAATGAAATTGTCATTGAAACTGATCTGCTTCTGCAAAACATTTTGGTTTGGTGAAAAGCCATTTTTTTAAATGGAAAATGTTTTTGCTTGAACATTTTTCAATCAGCTTGATTGAGAATGGGCCTCAAACACAGGAGACCTGGCTCTGCTCCCAGCTCTATGGAAACTTTTCATTCCCATTGTAAAGGTTTTTTCCCCACTTTGAACTTTACAGCACAAAAAGTGGGGACCTGCATGAACACTTCTAAGCTTAATTAGTAGCTTAGGTCTGGTACGCTGCCACCAGCCAGAATTTAGTGTCTGGCACACTTCCTGTTCCCCCAAGACCTTCCCTGGGGAACACAGATCCGAAACCCCTTGGATCTTAAAATAAAGAGGAATTAACCATCCCCCTCCTTTCCTGCCACACTTTCCCCTCCCTGGGTTGCCTTGAGAGGCTTCACACAGATTCAAACTCCTTGGATCGTAAAACAAAGAGGAATTAACCTTCCCCTTCCTTTTTCCCCCATCAATCCCTGATGGGTTCAGACCCAATCCACTGGATCTTAAAACAAGGAAAAATCAATCAGGTTCTTAAAAAGAAAGCTTTTAATTAAAGAAAGAAAAGAGAAAAATTATCTCTGTAAAATCAGGATGGAAAATGCTTTACAGGGTACTCAGATTCATATAGACCAGAGGGACCGCCCCCCCAGCCTTTGATTTAAAGTTACAGCAAACTGAGGTAAAAATCCTTCCAGCAAAAAGAAACCTTTACAAGTTGAGAAAAGAAACATAAGACTAATCGCCTTTCCTGGCTATTACTTACGATTTTGAATCATGAAAGACTGATTCAGAAAGATTGGGAGAGAGCCTGGAATGATGTCCCGTTCCTCTCAGTCCCGAGAGCAAACAAAGAATAAAAGAAAAAGCACAAACAAAGACTTCCCTCCACCAAGATTTGAAAGTATCTTGTCTCCCTATTGGTCCTCTGGTCAGGTGTCAGCCAGGTTTACTGAGCTTCTTAATCTTTTACAGGTAAAAGAGACATTAACCCTTAACCATCTGTTTATGACACGCCCCTCAAATCTCAGACAGTGTGGAACCACACTGGCAGTGATACTTCCTAAACTTTAAATAAACGATAAGTAAACATGCCCTCTACATATATACTGAATTATGCTAAACTAAAAACTTTTAACCATTTAGGACAATTTTTAACACGTTTGAGTTCCTGGAAACATTTCATCATCGTACTTTGTTAGCAAGCTCCTGAATGTTTAATCTCAAATATCAAAATCTGGAGAGCTAACTCCAAGAAGAGTTTTTGTTTTCCCTTAGCAGTAATGAAGTCATTTTAGCACAGCATGGTTTGGTTGTGTCTGAAATGACGTCATCGCATAACTTAGAGGCGTAGCTTTTTCGGGCATACACATGGTGTAGCAATATCTTTTCCCTAGAATTGACCAAGTGGCTTTTCCTCTCTCAGATAGTTTTCTGTGAGAAATACGACAGCAGAAGTTTGATTCACAGTCCTTTCGCATTAATGCTCCAACCAGCTACAGATGCACTGTAGGTTATAGAATGGTTTTCAAGGTCTTGGAGCCTTAGGTGCATCCAGACACTAGTGCACTTATTACTTAAGTCAAGGCTTCTGACACTTATTTAGTCACTTAAGTGGCATATTCGGCTGGGCTTATATTGGAGGTCTGTTTAGTGTGAGTGCAGTCGATTGGCTGTAAGTGATACAATGCCTTTATACTCGGAAAAGCCTAAGAAGATTTGACCTGTCTTCTTTTGACTTTGGAACAACACTATGATAGATCCCTTGAGACATAGGGTTATGTCCTTGACCCACCTAGTGTCCCAGGTAAGTCACTCTGTTTTGGCCTATTTGACACTTTTTAGCCTTAACAGTTAGTCCTACCTGCCTGATGCACTCAAAGACTTTTTCCAGGTGTTCTAGGTGTTCTGCCCATGAGTCAGAAAAAATGGCCACATCATTGAGGTAGGCAACTGCAGATTCTCCCAATCCTGCTAGGAGACCATCTACAAGTCTTTGAAAGATGGCGGGTGCATTTTGCAGCCCGAAAGGAAGCACATTAAATTCATACACCCCTGCATGGGTGATGAAGGATGACCTTCCTTTGGCGGGTTCATCTAGCGGTACTTGCCAGTACCCCTTGGTTAAGTCTATTGTATAGATGAACTGGGCATGTCCCAATTTCTCCAATAGCTCATCAGTGTGGCATTGGATAGTTGTCGGGACGCGTTACAGCATTTAGCTTACGGTAGTCCACACAAAAGTGCATTTCCCCATCTGGTTTGGGTACAGGAACCACTGGAGATGCCCATGCACTGGTAGAGGGGTGGATTATACCCATCTGTAGCATGTTTTGGATCTCCCATTCTATAGCAGCTTGGGCATGGGGAGACACCCAGTAGAGTGGAGTTCCAATTGGATGAGCATTACCTGTGTCAATGGAGTGGTATGCCCATTCAGTCCGTCCTGGGGTGGCTGAGAACAAATGGGCGAAGCTAGTGCACAGCTTCTTCATCTGCTGCTGCTGCAGACATTCCAAGGTTGTGGAGAGGGTCACCTCTTCCACACCACTGTCACTCTTTCCTTCGTAGTAGACACCTTCAGGGCACTCAGCGTCATCTTCTCCCTGGGCTGTAAACTGACAAACCTTTAAGATTCTGGAATAAAAGGGCTTGAGAGAATTAACATGGTACACTTTAGGCTTTAGGGTTGAGGTGGGAAATGCTATGAGATAGTTAATAGCTCCTAGGTGCTCTTGGACCGTGAATGGCCCTTCCCATGACGCTTCCATCTTATGGGCCTGTTGCGCCTTCAAGACCATAACCTGGTCTCCTACTTTGAAGGAACGCTCTCTGGTATGTTTATCATACCAGGCCTTTTGCTCTTCCTGAGCATCCTTTAGGTTTTCTTTAGCAAGGGCTAAAGAGTCTCAGAGAATGCTTTGTAGGTTGCTTACAAAGTCTAGAATGTTAGTTTCTGGAGAAAGCATAAACTCCTCCCATTGCTGCTTCACCAACTGTAAAGGCCATACACAAGTATGGCCATACACAAGTTTGAATGGGGAAAACCCTGAACTGGGATGTGGTACAGCCCTGTAGGCAAAAAGAAACTGCTGCAATACTAGGTTCCAATCATTGGAGTGTTCATTGAAGAATTTACATATCCTGGCCCCCAAAGTTCCATTAAACCTCTCCACCAGGCCATTGGTTTGATGGTGGTAAAGGTTGGCAACCAAGTAATTCACCCTATGAGCTTCCCACAGATTTTTCATGGTCCCTGCCAGGAAATTAGTTCCTGCATCTGTAAGGATGTCAGAGGGCCAACCTACCCTGGCAAAAATGTCTGTTAAGGCCTGGCACACAGTTTTAGCACTAGTGTTTCTTAGAGCTACTGCTTCCGGCCATCGGGTAGCAAAGTCCACGAAAGTCAGTATGTACTGCTTTCCTCTGGGGGTCTTTTTTGGGAAAGGACCCAGAATATCCACAGCTACTTGCTGAAATAGGACCTCAATTATAGGGAGTGCCTGGAGAGGGGCTTTGACCTGGTCTTGGGGCTTTCCCACTCATTGGCATACTTCACAAGACCGGACATAATTAGCAACGTCCTTACCCATCCCCTCCCAGTGGAAGGATTTCCCCAACCTGTCTTTGGTTCTGTTCACCCCAGAATGGCCACTGGGATGATCATGGGCTAATCTTAAGAGCTTTTCCCAGTACTTAGTTGGAACCACCAACTGTTTTTTAGGATGCCAGTCTTCCTGGTGTCCACCAGAAAGAGTATCCTTGTATAAAAGTCCTTGTTCTATAACAAACCGGGATCGGTTAGAGGAGCTGAGAGGCGGTGGCATACCTTGTGCTGCCGTCCAAGCTTTCTGAAGGCTGTCATCTGCTTCCTGCTCAGTTTGGAACTATTCTCTTGAGGCTGGAGACACCAGTTCCTCCTTAGATTGCAGACTTGGGATTGGTTCCTCTGGAAGCAATGTAGGTGATGGGGTTGTTTTCGTTGATGGTGAACCACCTGCTGCTGGTGCACTAGGTGATATTTCAGGCTCTGGCTGAGCCTCTTTGGTAGGGGTGTCTGCTATTTCTGCCAGGTCAGGCCTGCAGGTGCCCTCTGGTGTTTGGAGTTGTAGATGGGTTTGCAAGTGCTGGAGTCAATGCTGGCAATGGTTCTGGTGCAGGTTGCTTTTCCAGTTCGGTTCTGGGACTGCATGCACTGTAGCTGTTGCCGTCATTGGCAGGGGATCCGGGTCCACCACCTCTGTCTGGGTCTCTGGTAACACAGATGGGGCCCTTGTGGACGGCTCAGGAACAGGGATGGGTCTGGAAGCTTGCCTGGCTTGGCTGCGTGTAACTATTCCCACTCTCTTGGCCAGCCTTCACATGGTTGGCCAGGTCTGTCCCCAGGCAGACATTGGGGATGGATAATGTTCATAGACTGCAAGAGTCACTCCTGACAGCCTGAACTGGCAGGCAGACTCAGCTGTAGACAAAAAAAGTCTTAAGTTTGACATGAAGTGGTAAATGTGCACTTAGCCTCGTGGTGAATGAGTTGGGATTCACTAGAGGACTTGATCGATAAGCTGCACACTTGTCCCCACGTGTCTCCATCCTGCGTATACACTTCTTTCCGCCCACTCTCAATGTTCCTTCTTCCAGAGGGTATTTGAGAGATCTGGGCCTGGGATCTTTGGTGGATGGGGATGTAAGAACTTGACATCGGGTGGTTCTGGGCAGTTGCCTTATATTGTCCCAGTTCATTACATTAAAACATCTACCCAGCTGACTGGTCATTGGGTCGATGTGGGTTGCTGGAAGACTGGTGAGGTGGGACAATAAGGTATCGGGGGTTTCCTTGGGTCGTAGGTGGGGTCTTGGCGTTTGCCCCCGGGGTAGGGTTTATTTTCTGTTTTGCCCCCTTCGCATATTTGCTCCCTTGCTATAGTTTTTTCTTCTTCTTGCCCATTCCTCCCATCTGGCTCCAATCTCCCCCGCCTGCGTTACGTTTTGGGCTTCGCCATTAGGATTGTACTTTCTATTTCTCAGTAACCCTATAAGAAGCTTCATTTGTTAGGAAGGGACAGCTCTTCCAGAGATTTAGATTTTGCTCCGAATCCAGCATGTTCCAATTCTTTCCAGTGGGTAGGTGTGTACGGGTAAAATGGACACATTGTTTCACCTTAGGGCTCTGAACCCCGACCGGGCATTGCTAGGTGTTAGCCCCATTCTGATTCTGGCCTTGCGTTTGAAAAAGTCTATATCTTCATGTTTCCTTAGCCATTTCAGCTGCCACCTCAGCTAGGTCTCACTGAGCTGTGGCCTCAGCTCTATCATGTACCTGGTCTGTAGAGTGTATGCGTTTGCAGGGTCCTTTCAAAATTTTCTAAGAAGGCCTAGTATCATCATCGCCTTGAGGTGGGAATTTCTGGGAGGGAACAAGTACCTGGAGAAGAGTGTGTTAGAGGTTGGCTGGCTACCTGCAGTTACCCTGTCTTAATTCCAGGGATTGCTTGTGGCATCCCTCTGGATCTCCACAGCCTCCGGTAGGTCAGCCTCTTTGGCTTTCTCTTCTCTTTCTCTCTCTTTTGCTTTCTCTTTTTTTTCCAGCCTTCATTCGTTTTTTCCTTTTCCTCGCATAGCTCTCTTGTGGGCAGTTCTTCCCTGGCTATTTCCTGCCCATGAATTTCTAATTGTTTTAGTTCCATCTGTCTGTTATGTTCGGTGTCGTATCTCTGTTGCTTCCAGCCTAGCCAGTTCTAGTTTGTTAGCTGCTCCACTGGTACTCATTTTCCTGCTTTCTTGTGCTGGCCACACCCCTCTGCCACACCCCTCTGCAGTTCACTGAAACTGGGATGCACTCAGCTCAGGGCTGCTTGGTTAACAAAGACTTTCTAACTAGCTATACCCGAGAGGTAGAAAGAAAGAAAACAATTCAACTTGTAAATTCCTTTTGCTGGCTGCTTGCTCACAGCTTGAAGCCTCCTCTTAACAAAGATCCTTGTTAAAAAAACTTAACACTTCTGCCTTCAGGCTGCTTTCTAAGCAGCTAGAAAGGAGAAAAAAATCCTACTGGTTTTTGGTTTAAAATGATCCCACTGCTCTGCCACCACGTCAAGGTTCCTCCTCCACTCTGAACTTTAGGGTACAGATGTGGAGACCTGCATGGACACTTCTAAGCTTAATTACTAGCTTAGATCTTGTAACATGCCACCATCCAGAAATTTCAGTGTCTGGATCACTCTCTGTCCCCCCAAAACCTTCCCCTCCGTGGGCAGCCTTGAGAGGCTTTTTCATCAAGTTCCTAGTGAACACTGATCCAACCCCTTGGATCTTAACACAAGGAGAATTTAACCATTCCCCCTCTTTTCCCCCACCAATTCCTGGTGAGTCCAGATCCAATCCCCTTGGATCTTAACACAAGGAAAAATCAGTTTCTTAAAAAGAAAGCTTTTAATTAAAGAAATAAAGGTAAAAATCATTAATGTAAAATCAGGATGGAGAATACTTTACAGAGTAATCAGATTCATATAGCCCAGAGGAAACCCCTCTACCCTTAGGTTTAAAGTTATAGCAAACCAAGGTAAAATCATCTCAGCAACAATGAACATTTATAAGTTGAGAAAACAAAAAAAAGACTAACACACCTTGCCTGGCGGTTACTTACAAGTTTGAAACATGAGAGATTGATTCAGAAAGATTTGGAGAGCCTGGATTGATGTCTGGTCCCTCTTAGTCCCAAGAGTGAACAACTCCCAAAACAAAGAGCACACACAAAAGTCTTCCCTCCACCAAGATTTGAAAGTCTCTTGTCCCCTTATTGGTCCTCTGGTCAGGTGTCAACCAGATTTACTGAGCTTCTTAACCCTTTACAGGTAAAAGAGGCATTAACCCTTAACTATCTGTTTATGACACCCTTGTTCCCTATTCACACTTGTTCACCAGTTTGGAGTAGGATAGGATTAGGGCAGGACCCAATCTGTCCTTGAACCTGCTATGCCAGTAACCAGTCACACCAGTGAAGGATCATCCTTCAGATGGGAAAAGGTTTATTAAACTTCTCAAAAGGGATTACCAAAGGAACTGACTAACTGGATGGTGATTTTCAATGAGAATTGGATGTCCCTTTGAAAATCCCAGCAACTATTTCCCAGTGACAAACCCAACTTTGCCGGGGAGCCCCAGTCATGCATTCATGGACTGGGACCCCATTGTGCTAGGTAATTAACCAAACAATGGTCCCTACCCCAAACAGTTTACAGTCTAATTAAGACAACAGTATAAAGCAGAAAATCTCTGGAGTTCACTAGGCCAGACTGTAATGATCTTACTCACATGAGTAGCACCATGGACTTAAATTTCACTCTGAGTGGGTAAAGTTATATACATTGGCTTGGCAGAATTCAATGGGAAATATCACTGTTTACTTTTAAGTATTTTTTTTTTATTTTAATCTATTTAAATTTTCACAATTACGGGAAATTATAGGGCGTGGGGGTGGGAGGAGAAGTGGCCAGGTAATTATTTACTGGGAATAGACATTCAGATTAAAAAAGTTAAGCTTTATAAGCTGTTCTGACACAAATTGTCAACATCACATGTCAAAATACCCATACTTAGACCCATGATTATATTTTATTGTTGTTTAGGTTGCAATTTTTAAAGGTGCCTAGGAGAGTTAGGCCCACAACTCCCATCAAAGTTCAATGAGGTCTTGGTGCCTAATTCCTTTAGACTCCCTGGAAAGTCCCATACTGAGGTTAGCACCTAAATACCTTTGGCTTCTGGACCATAGATCTTTGTCAAAATGTTGTAATAGAGCTAGAAAGATGTCAAATCATGGGAAAAATTGTAAGAAGCTGTCCAATTTGCATCATCATGGTGACAGATGTGATAAAGTATTATCACAGCTTTCCAGTCATGTCCATGTCTTCTCCAAGTTTTCAGAGAGTCTTATCAACATTTTCTGGATTGTAAGCAATGTGAATTCAATGCTTGTGGAGCTCTGGGTAAAATGAAGAGATATATCATATCAGGTTAGTTTCCATACACAAAGAATCCTGATCCTCATTGAAAAGAAGATCACTTTCTGTCATTCCAGCAGTGTAAAGGTGTCTTTAAGAGCTTGTAAATGACAGTCACACCCATTTTAAGGCCTGTTTACACTGCCAAAAGAATCCAAAGTTGTCTTATTTTAAATGATACTCAATCCCAGAAATATAGTTTCCAAACTCTAGGCCAAATTCTCCATTATTATTATTTGATTTTATTTAGATATCTCTAAGGATTTATTTAATATTAGTATGTTTTTATGGTTCACTTGATTTCACCTCGCTGGCTGCCTAAATCAATGATATTCAGACCATTGGACAATAAGATCATGTCCTACTGAAAGCTTTTTTCCAGATGTCCTTGACTTCTTTATTCTTTAGAGTGTAAATGAAAGGGTTAAGCAATGGTGTCACAATAGTATTGAAGACAGAGACAATTTTGTTCATGTCCAGCGAGTTCTGTTTAGAAGGTTCGACATACAAGAAGATGGCAGAGCCGTACAATATAACCACAATGGTGAGATGGGCTGACCAAGTGGAAAAGGCCTTTTTCTGGCCTTGGGCAGATGGAATTCTCAGGATGTGGAGGTGATTTAAATGTAGGAGACCAGGGTGACTGCACAGGAGCCCTGGATGACAATAAACAGATAGTAATGTATACCATCTCAAAGAGGTGCGTGTCTGTGCAGGAGAGCTCTATCCAAGAATCTGTGTCACAGAAGAAATGGTTGATGACCATAGGACCACAGAAGTACAACCTGGTGATCAGAAATGCCGGTACAGAAATAGTCAGGAAGCCAGCTACCCATGAGGCAATGGCCAACTGAATGAACAAGGTGCTGTTCATGATGCAGCTATAGCGCAATGGGTGGCATATGGCCAAATAGCGATCATAGGCCATGACAGCCAGGAGTAGAAATTCAGTGCAGCCTAGGGAGAAGACAAAGTACATTTGCTGGAGGCAGCTGAAGAAGGAGATGGTTTTGCTTTGGGACATGAGATTGGTAAGAGTTTTGGGGACGATAGCTGTGGTGTACCAGATCTCCAGGAAGGAGAGATTGCAGAGAAAATAGTACATAGGGGTGTGGAGGCGACGGTGGGTCCCCACTAAGGATATGATGGTGATGTTTCCTCTGAGTGTCAGGAGGCATATGAACAGGAATAGCATGAAGAGTGAGATCTGCAAATAATGAAAGCCAGGGAACTCACGCAGAATAAATTCCTTCACATTGGTTTGATTTCCCTTCACCATTGGGGCCAGGTGGTGTACCTGCCAAAACACATGAAACCATAAAGGGAAGACAAAAAAATACACAAGTGATTTTGTTAGATGCAGGTCATTGTTGACAGACAACAAACTGAGCAGTCACATATATATCAGGATTCTGAACATAATTTGTATGGTGTAGTGAACATTTAACTCTCAGTGAGAGCTGGGAACCCTCAACATGTTGTTGGCTCAGCGTATTAGACAGATATGGGCACCCATTCACCTACCAGAGCTGGAAACAGAACCCGAGCATCCAGATTCCTAGTTCCTTTTTCTGAGCTACTAGAACACACTCCTCACCCTAAGCCTGAAACAGCACCCAAGAGTCCTGGCCTATATTTTCACAAGAGAGTATTGATTTGGGTGTGCCTCTGTTTTTAGATTTCTGCTTCAAGATATTTTAAAGGAAGGGCCTGACCTCTAGTGGGCAACTTGGGCCCCTGACTCTAGCAACATAAGAACAGTCCACTGTTGTCGCTGTTGATGATGATGGTGATACCCTCGTATTTGACTTATACCTTCTCTGAACCATTGGTAATTGTGATGGTACCACAGACTTCCAGACTCCATTCTCACCTCTCATTTTGGTCATACTTTATAATAAAGGTTCAATTGATGCTTTAATAAATGCTTGAGCCATTTGTATTGTTTTCACCCATCAAAATATGTTGCTAATAACCCTGACAATCATTTGTAAAACTTTCTATTGATGCACATATAACCATCTGGAACATATATTGCTCATGTTTCTAATATACTTTTAATTTTTAATTGCTAATAAGAAGGCTTGGAAAAATTTATTTTTTTAAATAATTTCAACAGATAATATCAATGTTTATTTTTAAGCCTTGTTTTTGTATTTTTGCACAGTTGTGCAAAAGTATGGGTTTTAAACATTTTTATTTTATTTTTATCAATTAAATTTCCACAGTGTGGGAAATTATGGCAGGGGCAGACAATGGGGGACTCTCAGGCAATAATTATTCAATGACCATACATGCTGAGATTCAAACATTTAAAGCTTTATAACTCTTAAAACACAAACTGTCAACATGATGTGTCAAAATATACAAATTAAATAGCTTTTAATCAAACTCTAGTAAGTTCTCAAGCAGCATTTGTCTTACTTTGCCTACCTATCAATTTCAATTATTATCAATGAAAATATTTTTTCATCGGTTTGTGTGTGTATGGTGAAATAGGATTTATTGACATTTCCTGATAAAAATCTAAGCCGTCCAACCCTATTTAGAAAGCATTTATAAATAGTACCCCAATACAAAGCGTGACCCCATTTTATTCAGTTTAATGGGGCCCTCTGCAGAATGCACTGGCTTTAGTATGTTTTCAAAAGTGTAACTGACATGAACTTAATAAATAATTATGTTGATGGTACACAAGATGGAATGGACTCCATGTTCTTCTTTCTGAAATGTGCTGACTACAGATCTTTTTCATTTTCTCTTTTATTTCTTCTTGTCAAAAACTTATTTTTTCTCTCTCAAAACATCAGATCTGATTTGGACTAAATACAGGGGAAAATTGATTTATTTTGGAAAGTGTAGAGTCTGCATTATTTGCAAAACTACAATTATTCTGCAAGATAGCAAGAAGGTGAAACTGATCAGAAACTGACTATAAACACAAGAAAAATTGTCTAACCTGTTTTTATATTGTAGTGTGAACATAATGCAGAAGCACAGGATGGCATTCTCAAAGACGCTTGAGGGAATTAGGTATCCACATATATTGCATTTCAGTGGGATTTGTTCATCGAACCCCTTTAGACTCTAGTGAAAATCCTAGCTTAAAAAAACCTGGCACAAACAATGAAAAGAAAATGAGAATGCAAAATTTGTTCTGCTTAAGGAATCTAAACTAGTATTAATTTGAATGTTAGGAATAAAAATAAGAAGAAAACATTCTGATTTCAATTAAACTTGTGTAAATCCTATATATTCTGGTAAGATATCCAAATAATTTTCAAAACATACGCACTATGTTGGATCTGTGGATGTATCCAGAATTGGAAAAAAAACTGATATCACATCAGATGTAGAAGAAACTGATCTTTGAACATAGAGATAAAATCAATACTGTTATTATTTTTCTTTTAAAAAAGCAGACAATAATGCTGTTTCTCTAACACATAACCTTTGACCTTGTCAAATGATTCTAGCTCTCAGCCTGCCCTAAAGGAGTCAACCATCAACTATCCTTAAGAGATTCTTTGCATATCTCCTTATATACTTATAATTGAAAATAAATGATCTATATCTTGTATACTACTGTTTTCTTAATTGCTCTGCTCGGGCAAAATAAAGGTGTTTGACTCAGGGAGGCTTATTTCATCTGGTCAGAGGCAGCCCTGGGACACGATCTTCAGAGAAATCCACAGACTGTCTCAGAAAGTTTGAGTGCATTGCTTGTGGAGTCATTAAATAAATAACTCAAGGACCAGTCCTCAAATTTCTACATTCCCATGTCGGTTTTGTAAACTAGTGCACCTACCTTCATAGAGTTCCTCTGCACTGAATTCTGAACAACTTTCACATGCTCATGCCTTGTGTCAAATCTCCATCCATTATTCATGGATCTTGTCCCAAAAAGAGTTGGCTGAACAAGAGAGCACAATGAGACATATTCTTCTGCTAGCCAAAGAATAACAATAATACTTAGCTCTTATGCATCTCTTTAAGAACATAAGAATGGCCATACTAGGTCAGGTCAAAGGTCCATCCAGCCCAGTATCCTGTCTGCCAACAGTGGACAATGCCAGGTGCCCCAGAGGGAGTGAACTGAACAGATAATGATCAAGTAATCTCTCTCCTGCCATCCATCTCCACCCTCTGACAAACAGAGGCTAGGCCACCATTTCTTACCCTGGCTAATAGCAATTAATGGACTTAACCTCCATGAATTTATCTAATTCTCTTTTAAACCCTGTTATAGTCCTAGCCTTCATAACCTCCTCAGGCAAGGAGTTCCACAGCTTGATTGTGCGCTTTAAATCAGTAGATCTCAAAGCACTTTACCAAGGAGGCCAAGATCATTATCCCCCTTTTACAGGTGGGAAACTGAGGCAGAGAAAGGCCTAGGTGTTTGAGAGGGGACTCAGCTCCACTCACTCCAGTGGAGTTACTCCTGGTTTACACTGGGGTGAGTGAGGGGATAATCAGGCTCACTGACATCAGTGATTCATAGATTTTAAACATGAAGGCACCATTATGATCATCTCTTCTGACCTTCTGTATAACCCCAATCAGGGAATTTCACCCAATGATTCCCTCAGCAAGCCCATAATTTGTGTCTGAGCTACAGCATCTCTTTTGAAGGAGACATCCAGTCTTTATATATAGACTTCATGTGATGGAGAACTCACCACACCCTTGACAAGTAGTTCTAATGGTTAGTTACCCCCATGGTGAAAAAGTTGCTTCTTATTTCCAGGCTGAATTAGATCTCATTCTGCTTTTATCTGCTAGATTAAGGACACCTTGACTATCAGGAATCTTCTCCTTTTGCTGGTACTTAGGGCCAGATTATTAAAGGTATTTAGGCATCTAAAATGCAGTTAGGCACCTAGTGGGATTCTCAAAAGTGTCTAGACAAATTAGGTGCTTATCTCCCATTTAAGTCAATGGCAGTGAGGTGATTTTTAAAGCTACATTACATGTCTATCTGCATCTTTAGGCACCTAAATCCCTATAAAAACCTGATCTTTATAGGCCACATTGAAGCCACCTCTTAAGCTCTTCGGTAACTTAACAGATTGAACTTCAAGGAATAACTTTTGTTTTACACTAAGACTGTAACAACATAAGAACAGCCATACTTGGTCAGACCAATGGTCCATCTAGCTCAGTATCCTGTCTTCAGACAGTGGACAATCCAGGATACTTCAGAGGGAATGAACAGAACAGGGCAGTTATCAAATGATCCATTGCCTGTCATCCAGTCCCAGGATCTGGCAGACCAGAAATTTTAATATTATCCCACCTGCACTGATGGGCATTCTTTACTGCCTTATGCTTAGGTCTTAGAAAGAGAAGTCATCTCCAGTGAATAAAGGATCCTCCAGATTCAGATCTTGAGTATTTAGGTAAACTAAATAGTTATTGTTATTTTACCAGATTCTACCATGATGGACTAGATCCTCAACTGGGTAGGTGGACAGTCCCATTCACTTCTTGGATTGGTGCCAATTTGTGCCTAAAGAGAAATAGGCACAGCATTCTCAGTGGCGGTATGATATATAAACCAGCTGAGGACTCTATATTATATTTTTGAATGAGTATTTTTGACCTCGGATGTACAGTGGAGCTAGATTTGACTATGATTTGCACCATTGTCAATACAGAGGACTCCCACTGTTTGCCCAATAAATCTATCTACCCACCTGATTTAGCATTTGGGCGGCTCTTCTAGGAAGTCCATCTAGTTTAATGATTGCAGTGCTATATAAACTGAGGCTGGGAGTTTCAAAGGGGACTAAGCCAATGGGAACTGGGCACTTATCTCCCTTTGACTCATTTAAAGTTGCAACCTAAAAAAATCAAAATTAAGTTACATTTGATTTATTAATAGTGGGTTGGGTTCTTCTCTCATATAGAACCAAATAAGCAAGTAGATTACTCATGATTAGATTGTGGAAACTCCAGTGGAATTCTTCCAAATTTAAACCAACATAACTCCATTCCCTTCAGAAGAGCTACCCCTCATTTACATGGAAAGGAGAATCATGCCTATTGGTTTCAGCACAGGAGCTTGTGATTTAGGCCAGTGACAATATGACGAGAATGAGACTCAGTGTATTAGGGGCTCATGAGAAATGACAGATCAGACAATTGAGGCCTTCCCTGCATCCACCCAAAATGAAGAGCATAGACACAAGCAGAAGCTTGACTGGACTTTGGCTCAGTAAGAACTGAGTAAGAATCTCAGGAGTTTGCACTGAAGTCAATGGGCTACATGGCCCAAGTAACAATATTGCCTCAGTAAGCTTGGATTTTTAAAGGGGCCTAAGGGAGTTAGGTTTTCAGTGGGACTTGAGCACCTAACTCCTATAGGCTCCTTTGAATATACCAGCCTAAGTGAGCACTAAGTAAATAATGAATGAGAAGAAAATAAATAATGAATAAGGACTGAGTACACACCAAGTAAACTTTCTCTTTACCTCAAAGTTTGTCCACAATGCTTGCTTCTTTTGGCGGCATGTAGAGTACAGACATGGGAAGCCCTCTAGCATGGGACTAAATCACAGTGTAGATTGGTGAGGCACAGCTTAATGGAGTGAAGACACCCCTGAAGCCTGTTTGTGTGTTCTCAAGTTCGGACCCCACACATCTCTATTCACCCAAGGAGTGCTCTCTACACTGCTATTTTCAGATGTGTTGTGTCCTGCTGCCTCCCCACCACTGAAGGGTGAGGAAAGGGCAGTGTAGCCATGCAGACTCACCCCTGCAGCACCTCCTGCTTGTCTCTCAGGGAATTAGCTTGATTTCCATCTCAGAGTACCCTCTGCAGGCAGGTGATCCACCTTACTGCTTGCTGTTGGCCCCCGTGTCCCTCCCTGGACCCGGTGCCCCTTTCACCTGGGGTGCTGCCCCCTGGCAGTAACTCCTTTCTCTTAGGGTCTCCTCCTCCCAGGGAACCCCCACCCACTATCCCCACCTCACCTCAGTATCAGGCTACTGCCAGTCATTGTCTAGCCCCCGCACCCTGGGGCAGACTGCAGTATCAGCCTACTCATCACTGGCAAGGTTGGGTTTGGACCTGCTGCCTTTGCCTACCCCTGGGCTGCCCTCTGCAACCCACAGTGCCTATTGGCCTTGTGCTGGGCCACAGCCTGGGCTTTCCAGGCTGGAGCCTCCCCAGATCCTCTGCCTTTCCCCAGCCCTGCTTCACTCAGGTTCTCTGGCTCCCTGCAGCCAGGCCCTTCTACCTTTACAGGCAGAGGTAGACTGTTTGTTCCTGGCATCCTTGTCCTTTTTATACAGGCCAGCTGTGGCCTGATTAGGGCATGGCCTAGCTGCGGCTGCTTCCCCAATCAGCCCAGCTTTTAGAGCTGCAGCTTTCAAGCCCTCCCAGGCAGGAGCGGTGGTCCACCCTGCTACAGGCGGCTATACTGTATAATGGGCACTAAGGGCAGCAGAGGGTGGGTGTGGGGAAGGGGCAGCTATACTGTATAATGGGCACTAGGGGCGGCAGAGGGTGGGGCAGGGAAGGGGCCACTATACTGTATAATGGGCACTAGGGGCAGTAGAGGGTGGGGCAGGGAAGAGGCCGCTTTACTGTATAATGGACACTAGGGGCAGCAGAGGGTGGGGGTGGGGAAGGGGCCGCTATACTGTATAATGGGCACTAGAGGCAGCAGAGGGTGGGGGTGGGGAAGGGGCCGCTATACTGTATAATGGGCACTAGAGGCAGCAGAGGGTGGGGCAGGGAAGGGGCTGCTATACTGTATAATGGGCACTAGAGGCAGCAGAGGGTGGGGGTGGGGAAGGGGCCGCTATACTGTATAATGGGCACTAGGGGCAGCAGAGGGTGGGTGTGGGGAAGGGGCTGCTATACTGTATAATGGGCACTAGGGGCCAGCAGAGGGTGTGGTGAGGGAAGGGGCTGCTATACTGTATAATGGACACTAGAGGCAGCAGAGGGTGGGGCAGGGAAGGGGCTGCTATACTGTATAATGGGCACTAGGGGCAGCAGAGGGTGGGGGTGGGGAAGGGGTGCTTGATACTGTATAATGGGCACTAGGGGCAGCAGAGGGTGGGGCAGGGAAGGGGCTGCTATAACTGTATAATGGGCAACTAGAGGCAGCAGAGGGTGGGGGGCAGGGAAGGGGCAGCTATACTGTATAATGGGCACTAATGGGCAGCAGAGGGTGGGGGTGGGGAAGGGGCTGCTATACTGTATAATGGACACTAGAGGCAGCAGAGTATGGGGGTGGGGAAGGGGCGGCTATACTGTATAATGGGCACTAGAGGCAGCAGAGGGTGGGGGGTGGGGAAGGGGCTGCTATACTGTATAACGGGCACTAGAGGCAGCAGAGAGGTGGGGGGCAGGGAAGGGGCAAGCTATACTGTATAATGGGCACTAGAGGCAGCAGAGGAGGGGTGGGGAATGGGGCCGCTATACTGTATAATGGGCACTAGAGGCAGCAGAGGGTGGGGTGGGGAAGGGGCGGCTATACTGGTATAATGGGCACTAGGGCAGCAGAGGGTGGTGTGGGGAAGGGGCGGCTATACTGTATAATGGGCACTAGGGGCAGCAGAGGGTGGGTGTGGGGAAGGGGCTGCTATACTGTATAATGGGCACTAGGGGCAGCAGAGGGTGGGGGTGGGGAAGGGGCTGCTATACTGTATAATGGGCACTAGAGGCAGCAGAGGGTGGGGGTGGGAAGGGGCGCTTATACTGTATAATGGGCATTAGGGGCAGCAGAGGGTGGGTGTGGGGAAGGGGCGGCTATACTGTATAATGGGCACTAGGGGCAGCAGAGGGTGGGTGTGGGGAAGGGGCTGCTATACTGTATAATGGGCACTAGGGGCAGCAGAGGGTGGGGCAGGGAAGGAGCTGCTATACTGTATAATGGGCACAAGAGGCAGCAGAGGATGGGGGTGGGGAAGGCGGCTGCTATACTGTATAATGGGCACTAGGGGCAGCAGAGGGTGGGGTGGGGAAGGGGCAGCTATACTGTATAATGGGCACTAGGGGCAGCAGAGGTGGGGCAGGGAAGGGCTGCTATACTGTATAATGGGCACTAGAGGCAGCAGAGGGTGGGGGGCAGGGAAGGGGCAGCTATACTGTATAATGGGCACTAGGGGCAACGAGGTGGGGGTGGGGAAGGGGGTGCTATACTGTATAATGGGCACTAGGGGCAGCAGAGGTGCAGGGAAGGGGCTTGCTATACTGTATAATGGGCACTAGAGGGCAGCAGAGGGTGGGGGAGGAAGGGGCGCCTATACTGTATAATGGGCACTAGGCGAGCAGAGGTGGGTGGGAAGGGGCTGCTATACTGTAATAATGGACACTAGGGGCAGCAGAGAGGGTGGGGGGAAGGGGCGGCTATACTGTATAATGGGCACTAGGGGCAGCAGAGGGTGGGGGTGGGAAGGGGCTGTACATACGTGTAATAGAGGGCACTAGGGGCAGCAAGAGGGGGGGCAGGGAAGGGCGCTATAATGTATAATAGGCACTAAGGGGCAGCAAGAGGGGGGTGGGGAAGGGGCCTGATAGTACTGTATAATGGGCACTAGGGCAGCAGAGGTGGGGTGGGGAAGGGGCGGCTTACTGTATAATGGGCACTAGGGCAAGCAGAGGGTGGGGTGGAAGGGGCGTGCTTACTGTATAATGGGCACTAGGGGCACAGAGAGGGTGGGGGGGAAGGGGCGCTATACTGTATATGGGCACTAGGGCAGCAGAGGGTGGGGGGGGAAGGGGCTGCTATACTGTATAATGGCACTAGAGGGCAGCAGAGGGTGGGGGTGGGAAGGGGCGGCTTACTGTATAATGGCCACTAGGGGCAGCAGAGGGGGGTGTGGGAAGGGCGGCTATGTATAATGGCACTAGGGGCAGCAGAGGGTGGGGTGTGGGAAGGGGCTGTATACTGTATAATGGGCACTAGGGCAGCAGAGGTGGGGCAGGAAGAGGCGCCTATACTGTTTATATGGGCACAAGGGCAGCAGAGGTGGGGGTGGGAAGGGGCTGCTTACTGTATAATGGGCACTAGGGGCAGCAAGAGGGTGGGGTGGGGAAGGGGCGCTATACTGTATAATGGGCCACTAAGGGCAGCAGAGGTGGGGGGGAAGGGGCTGCTATACTGTATAATGGGCACTAGGGCAGCAGAGGGGTGGGGCAGGGAAGGGGCGCTATATGTATAATTGGGCACAGGGGCAGCAGGGTGGGGGTGGGAAGGGGCTGCTATACTGTATAATGGGCACTAGGGGCAGCAGAAGGGTGGGGCGGGAAGGGCTGCATACTGTATAATGGCACTAGGGCAGCAGAGGGTGGGGGGCAGGAAGGGGCGCTATACTGTATAATGGCACTAGGGCAGCAGAGGGTGGGGTGGGGAAGGGGCTGCTATACTGTATAATGGGCACTAGGGCAGCAGAGGTGGGGTGGGGAAGGGCGGGCTATACTGTATAATGGGCACTAGGGCAGCAGAGGGTGGGGGTGGGAAGGGCGCTGATACTGTATAATGGGCACTGAGGGCACAGAGGGTGGGGGGGGGGAGGGGCGCTATACTGTATAATGGGCACTAGGGGCAGCAGAAGGATGGGGGGAAGGGGCGTATACTGTATAATGGCACTAGGGCAGCAGAGGGTGGGGTGGGGGAAGGGTGCTGCTAACTGTATAATGGGCACTTAGGGGCAGCTATATCCTGATTTTTGGAAACTAAGGAATATTCCTTCTCATTCTGTGTGCTGCTAATTTCACAGGCAAAGCAGGTGGGAATTGGAGCTGACAAGAGGCTCACAGTGTGAATGTAACACTCTGACAAGGGCAGAATTGGCAAGGGGATAGATCTTAACAAGAGCTATCTTAGTCCCTGGTAGCTGATCAGAGAAGTGGCAATGAAAATTCTGCCCATAGGGTATAAGGTGTTTGACCTTAAGGATGCAGCTGTTTCTATATGTCTGATCACAGAACTGGAGTGATGGTTCCCTAGCCTGAAGGGAACCTGATCAATTTCATTTGGAGCATGTCAATTTCACCAATGCTTTGCTTAGGATAAAAATACTAATTCAAAAAACAAAACAAAACAAAATAATCTGCTTCATTATGTGCTCTTTAAAAACATCCCTGTTAGCAACACAGCAACTAAAACAGTCTCTCCAATTGGCCATGTAGCACCTGTGACTCTGTAGAGATTTAGAGGAGGACACACGGGTCATTATAACTTCACATGCCTTAATTGGGACTCTGAGAAATATCAGTTTAGACCTGGACGCTGTCTGGGGATCTGAGAAATCGCTCAAGAAATCAAGGGCCAGTGGCAGAA
The DNA here is from genome assembly GCF_003597395.2 of Chelonoidis abingdonii. Lineage (NCBI taxonomy): Eukaryota > Metazoa > Chordata > Testudines > Testudinidae > Chelonoidis > Chelonoidis abingdonii. The sequence goes on along the minus strand of NC_133793.1, from coordinate 18,212,066 downwards.
GCAAAGTTACTCTCATTTTAATAGGTCCCAATGAGGGCCATTAGAATGGAAATGTTGGGAAATACAGGTCTCAGTGGCGGATTAGAAAAGAAAGTCAGAGTCATTGACTGAAGTGAAACAAAGGAAGGGAAGGGTTTGTTCCTATGTCAAATAGACCCCTATGGGTAAAGTGAATGGGGTGAAGCTGTTCATTCCCAGCCCTTCTGAAAGGTGATCCCTTCCTTCATCAATTCCATCAGACTCCTAGGTAGTGAGGGAATGTAAGCGGAGGTAGTGGTGGTGGTGGGGAGTTTGCAATGAAACTGACATGCAAACAAACCTCAGATTCCCATTAGGTTAGCAAAGGCAGCCCAGCCCAGAGGCAGGTAGCAAAAGGTAATTTCAGGGTTCTAGGCCTCAGTGACAGAGATTAGCCAATGCACCGGAGTTGTGACAGGCATTACTGTGCTGTCCACAACCCCCAGTTCTGCCGATGCCCTCAGTCCTAACCCACACCTCCCCCTTTACTCCTCACCCCCAATATTCCTTCTCTGGGTTCCCCCTCACACAGAGCTCTGTGCGTGCACACCCATCCTGACCCGCAGTCCCCCTTACTATCCGAGCCCTGGGTTCCCCGCAACGCACAACTCTGTTCATGTGTTCAACCCTGATCTGCCGTGCCCTGGGCTCCCCCGTGATGGAATGCTAAACTGCATTGTACTGCTCAGAAGGGACATTGCCCTGTGTGTGAAATAACTTGTTTAAGTTGACCTCAGCCATACCTGGCAGAGCTTTGAAGGATCTTACAGTGAGCACACCTGGTGTGTGTCTTGCTCTGAAGGAAGCTCTGTAGCCAGCTGTATCTATTGGGTTTCTGGGAAGTGGGCGGGCGAAGCCCCCCCACTGCTAAAGGATCCCCCCCCAGCCTAAGGGGAGGACCCACAGGACCTCAGAACCCCACTGATTACAGGTGACAGCAACCCGTGACCCACCCTGAAGGTGAGCAGGTCGTCACGGAATTTGCGGACCTGGTGGTAAGCCGCGGCACCCTGCTTCCCGGTCCTCTTGCCCTCCCCCATGAGGGCCCTCGCAGCCCAGAGGATTAGGTGGAAATCCCCCCATCGCTGAAGAGCAAGCGACACCTTGTTGCGGGAGCCCCTGACGTCATCCAGGAACTCCCGCAGCTCCTCTCGCAGCGCATGGGGGGCTGGGGTCACTGGCGAGGCCTCTGACACGGCCCCGTGGCCTACGGAGATGAGAAGGCAAGGGGCGGACCCCCGACGTGGCGCCCGATGGGCCGGCGCTACACGGTTCGCGTCAGACCCCAGCCCGACGGGGGGCGGCGGAGGGAAGAGCGCAACCCCTAGGGGATCGGGACTGCGAAACGTAAAGGCCGCCCCTGGGGGTCACCCTCTGGGAAAGGGAAGGCAATAACAGAGGGGGCGGTGAAGGGGACAGGAACGGGGTCAAGGATAAGGGCAGGGCTGGGGTCAGGGATAGGGACAGAGACGGGATCCTGGGCTGCAGGAGCCAAACTGGCAGGAGGCGGCTCCTCACGGCCAGGCGCGGAGGTTGGAGGAGTAGGGCAGGGGTTCCCAGTGATGCCGGGCTCAGGCTCGACAGGAGGCGCGCTAGCCACGGCATCAAGAGATGTAACACTGTCGGTGGGGCCCCCGCCGGGGAAGGAACTCGGGTGCTCTGCACCACAGAGGGATACCCCCGTTAGCCCGTCTCCCGGCCGTGAGGCACTGGCCGTCGCTCCAAGGGGCTCGGCGGCCGTCAGCGGGGTGCTATCTGCGGCCGGACAGGGCAGGGAGTCCAGGGGACCCTCAGAGGCAGGAGCAGGACGTGGCAGTCAGGAGGAGGGAACACGGGGAAAGGAGAGCTGGGGTGAGGATGTCCAGGTCGAGGCCCGCTGGCAGAGGGTCATCCTCCCGGGCGACCGGGGTCAGACCCAGGGCCTCGATCTCCTCAAAGATGGAGGGGGGTCACGCCGCCCACCACCCCGGGGTCCCCCCCTCACTAGCGCCCGAGGCAACGATCGGCCTCGAGTGTTGCAGGGGCGCAGGTGGCAAGGGAGCAGGGGGACCTCATCCGAGGGCCCCCAGGAAGGGATTGCGGAGGGGGGTGGTACCCTCCGGTGCTGCCACGTCTTCCCTGCCGGCACTGGCGGACGGACTGACCCGAGGGCACGGCGGAAGGCTCGGCATCTGCGGCCCCCTTTCTAGTCTTACAGGGGGCTCCCGCATCAGGGTAGGAGCGGAGCTCGAGCCTTCCGCTTGCCCCGCCTACCCTGGACTAGGGTCCAGCCCTCCATGGCGTCGCTCGCGGGCTGGGTGAATGGGGGGCCGGGTCGGAGGGCAGGGATGGCGAGTCGTGGACTTCGGGGGGTCACTAAGTGGGACAGCCGAAGGAAGGGAAGATTCCCCTGGGGAGGGCCTCTCCATGCCCACGGTACCCCCGCTGCACCCTCCTCCACAGGCCCGCCAGAGTGCAGGCAGCGGAGGCGGGGCTCCTCGCTCGTCTGGGCACGCCGAGGGAGATACCCCTGCAGCCCGAGCGGAGAGCGGCGATATATTGGAGAGGAGGAGGAGGGGCAGCCTGGGCACCGGGCGGCTAGGGGCGCCGGCGATGACGGGCGGCACCCTGCCGGGGCTCGGGGTCCCGGGCGCTCCTCCGAGCCGGGCCAAGGGGCAGTCCCTCCGGACGTGCCCCGTCGCCCGGCAGAGGTAGCACCGGGCCTCCCCGTAGAATAGTGCACCCGGTAATGGGCCCCCTGATAGGGGACCAGGAAGGACCCTCGAGTGCCTCTCCGCCACGCGCCGCGGCGGCAGTTGAAGCTGCACCTGCCGCGGAACGAGAGGACGTGACGGACGGGCAGGGGTCCTTGCAGCCCAAGGGGAGAGGGCTCACCACGGAAATGGGGCTTCCCCAGGGCAGAGAGGGCGGGCAACAGGGCGGCATTGGGGAGGAAGGGAGGGACGGACGTCAGGACAACACGGACCCCCAGGTCCTCCAGCGGCTCCAGGGGGACGAACACGCCCCACCGCCAGGCCCTTCTCCACCGCCTCCTGGGCGGCGGCCTCCGAGGCAAGGAAAAGACCACCTTGCCATACATTTGGAGGCCGCCACGATGGCCGTGGCCCCACCACCCTCGCCAACGCCCGCACGTAGGTCTCCACGTGGGGCGAGGCGGGCACCAGGAGGCAACGGACGCCGTGCTTCCTGGTCAAGTGGGGAAGGGGCCCCGGCCGCCGTAGGTGGTAGCGGAGGCAGCGGTCGGGGGAGATGACGTAGCGGCGGGTACTTCGGGGGGGGCCTGCCGCCACCTGGGCGTACGCTCTGGGGGCCGGGGAGGGGCACCCGCAGAGCTGGTGGAGGGAACAGCGGGGAGGGGCGCCGCGAGCCGTGGCAGGGGCCGGCAGAGGCGTGCAGGCTCGCCATGGAGGGCTTAGTCTTCCTAGCAGGGGGCCCTTTCCCTTCTTCTTGCCCTGGCCCTTCCGCCAGCTGGGGGGCTCCCCCAGAAGCAGAGGGGGCGAGGGACGTGGCAGCAGCAGAGGACACCCCGTTGCCCGCCGCTGCTGCGGCGCCGCAGCGAGAGCGGTGGCAGGTGGTCCGGCGTGGACGGCAGCAGCGGAGACTAGGGGGGTCGTCGAGCGGGAGCAGGCGGGGGAGGAGGGGCCAGGGTCAGTCCTCAGGAGTCCCACCCGCCGTGTCTCCCGCCATGGTGAGGAGGGAGGGAGGGGAAATACCGGAGAAAGAAAGGGAGGGGAGGGAGGCAGGTCAACCACTCCTCCCTGCTAGGCTGTAGGCAGGGGAGGAGGGCGCCAGAATGGGGAGGGGGCTGAGAAGGGGACTAGGAAGGACTTGAGGGGGGGTCAGTCACCAACACGGGAGTGAGAGCCGGCTCCTCTAGCTGCACTGGGGGGGAGGGATACAATAGCAATTGGGGTGCAGTGCAAGAGGGGAAAACTCAAACGGGGGGGGAAGCACAAGCGCACTAAGGGGCAAGGGCGCATGAGGGGAGGGGCCGATCAGGGCAAAGGGGCCGTAGGGAAGGGAGCAACCAGGCCGGGAGTGGGGCAGAGGGACCAAGGGGCTGGCTTCAGGGCGGGGCGGGACAAACAATGCTGGAGAGGGAAACGGGTGGGCAGGCAAACAAACTGAAGCTGGGGGGGGGGCAAAAGGCCACAAGGGGCAATGGGGCAGGCAACAAGGGGAAAAGCTAGGGGGCTGGTTGCGGAGGGGAGTGGAGGTCAGTGGGGAAAGGGGGGGGTGCGTGCACCCACGAGCACTTGTGCACAGTCAATAGGTGGCTGGCTGCTGCTGGGGCCCAAACGGTGGCAAAGGGCGTGGCAGGCCAGGCAAGCAGCTGAGTCCAGAGGCAGGAACCTGAGGCAGATGGTAAGCGGTCTGTGGGGGTGGTGGAGGGGCAGCGTGTGGTGGGGGTTCGGGGGGACACAGATGACCAGGGGCAGGCTCCACGCCACACCCCCTGTGCCCCCACAAACACAGTCTACACCCCCACCACTGGAGCACAGTCAAAGAGTTACTCAGTCCTCAGCAGGCCCCCTCCACGGTGGTCTTCAGAGTCCTCCTGTGTGCCCCTCCAGCAGCTGGTGTTCGTTCCAGTCCTCTTCGTCCTCCTCCAGGCTCCAGCAGCTCCCCAGGCAAACGCAGCTCCAGCAGCAGCAGCAGCCCTGGTGGCCAGGCAGCAAGGACCCCTCCCAGGTGGCAACAACGGTGGTGGTGGTGGAGGTGGTGGGGTCCTGGCTTCTCTCTCCGGAGGTGGAGGAGTGGGGGCTGGCCAGCAGGCCCCCCCAGCCCTCCCTCAGCAGCAGTAGCAGCAGCAAGCAGCGGCAGCCATCCAAGGAGGGGTGCACTCCAGCCAGCAACAGCCCAGGAAGGGAGAGGGACCTCCAGCCAGCAGGGCAGCCGGAGAAGGGGGGGAAAGCACTCCAGCCAGCAGGGCAGCCCAGCGGACAGAGCGCTCCCAGTATCAGGGTGGATCCCTGCTCCGGCCCTGAAGGGGTGAAAAACAGCCCAGAAGAGGGCTGTGGCTGGGAGCTACTAAGCTGGGCTGATTGGGGAAGTAGCTGCAGCTGGGCCACACCCCAATCAGGCCACAGCTGGCCTGTATAAAGAGGCCAGGGGAGCCAGAAGGAAAAGTCTCCCTCTGCCTGTAGAGGGAGATGGGCCTGGCTGCAAGGAGTTAGAGACAAGGTACCTGAGTAGAGCAGGGCTGGGGAAAGGCAGAGGACCTGGGGAGCTCCAGCCCGGAAAGCCCCAGGCTGTGGCCTAGCATTGGACTAAAAGGTACTGGGGGTTGCAGAGGGCAGCCCAAGGGTAGGCCAAGGCAGCAGGTCCAAACCCAACCTTGCCAGTGATGAGAGGCTGATACTGCAGCCTGCCCCAGGGCATGGGGGCTAGAGGATGACTAGCATTAGCCTTATACTGAGGCAAGGTGGGATAGTGGGTGGGGAGGGGAGACCCTAAGACTGAAGGGATTACTACTAGGGAGCTGCACCCCAGGTAAAGGGGCACCGGGTCCTGGGAAGGACATGGGGCCAGAGGACAGGTGGATCTCCAGCCTGCAGAGGGTGCTCTGGAGCCAGAACTGAGCTAATTCCCAGAAATCACGAGCAGGAGACGCCGCAGGAATGAATCTGCCTGTCTACACCAGCCCATATCTGATACTGGAGCATGACCCATATTTGCCATACCAATTTTGTGGCATGCTGTCTTAGCCATCTAATGACCATATCCATAGTTTGTAATATTCTACATTTCTTCTTCTTCTTCTTCAGGGCTACAGACTCTGCCTTAGTCTTACTGATTCCAGGCCACGTTTCCCCACTTACCAAATGAGTGGTTGGGGTCACCATTGTTGTTAGTGCTGCAGAGTGTTGTTAAGGCTGCTAAGTTGTTAATGCTGCTAGTGTGGTGTTCTTGGAGCTCCATTGTGAGCTGCATGAGCAAAGAGTGCAGCGTGCTGATTCAGCATACCTCCATGTTATTCATAAGAAAGACCGCAGGCTCAGTTCGGTGGTGAAGGCACTCGGCCAGGTGTATTGTCAATGAAGCATGGTCCTAGTGCCCCATAAGAGCTACAGGTGCACTGACATGCGATTCTGGGATTCCGTCATGGTCACCTCTGCTGATGAGCTCTGTGTGGTCACCTGTGCTGATCAGCTCTCCACACTGGCCAAACAGGAAATGAAATTCAAAAGTTTGCGGGACTTTTCCTGTCTACCTGGCCAGTTCATCTGAGTTGAGAGCACTGTCCAGATCGGTCACAATGGTGCACTCTGGGATAGTTTCTGGAGGCCAATCCTGTTAAATTGTCCACACGACCCCAAATTCGACCTGGCAAGGCCGATTTCAATGCTAATCCCCTCGTCAGGGGTGGAGTAAAGACATCGATTTTAAGAGCTCTTTAAATTGAAAAAAAGGGCTTCGTCGTGTGGTTGGGTGCAGGATTAAATCGAGGTAACGCTGCTAAATTCGACATAAAATCATAGTGTAGACCAGGCCTAAGTGTCTCTGTGTTAAGCACACTTGGTTCAGCAGCTCTGACTCCAGCAGCTTCCTTGTAACATCACAACCACACTGTGGTCTCTACCTACCTTGGTTATTACAAGCCAAATGACCCCAACACACCCGAGTCCCAAATTTCCCCCAAACCATCTGCCCTGAAATGTCCAACCCTCTCCTGAAACATTTAGAGAAGTAATAATAAGGTCCATTGCTGCCTTGAAGAGACAAGAGTACAGCAAATTGTGGCTTTAGCTATAGTTAACAATCACTTCATTCAAACACAGCACTGGGTTGGTTTAGATAAAAAATAAAACATGTTTATTAATGAAAAGAGAGGTTCCAGGTGAGTTCACGCATAAGGGACAAAGTCAGAAACGGTTACAAGCAAGCAAATAAAAATGAAAAACGCCTTCTAGTGACTCAGACCTAGCAAAACTGCAGTCTTGGTTCAAGATAAGATTCTTGCCACACTTCCTTGCAGCAAGATGGCTGTCAAATCCCTTGGTCAGGACCTCCTGCTAAGTCTGCCAAAAAAATTGAATTTTTAATATCATAAGCCCCCCCCCCATCTTTCTAATGGGAGCATAACTCATCATTTCCTTCTTTATAACGTTGGGAATAGTTCAGCTGAATGAAGATGGATATTCTTGACTGAAATATCCAAAGATAGGCCCAACCTGAGCCATTCAGGTCAAGAAGGGCTTGTGTTGTGGAAGTCTGACTCTGGTCCATCTCTAGAAACCTTGCCCTTGCCATATTTGCCTGTGATTTCTCCCCGTCTGATGGATGGTTCAATTTCCAAAAAAGAGGCCAATGACTTAATGGGAGCTGGGAATTGAGTTCCCTTCTTGTACTGTGAGATGGTCTCTTTGGGTCAGGACTGGTCCTTGGTCTCCGCTGAGTCTCCTAAAGGAGCCGATTAGCTCAGATGCATTGGTTGGAGGTGGGATGGGGGGGCTCTCTGTTTTTTTGCACATAACCCTGAGAAATGTCGTCCACTCTTTTTACAGGGGTTAGAAAGTGGACAGCTTCTGGGCACTACTCTATTGGACTGATCTGAAGAAGGTCCCTAATGATGAAGGGACCTACCTTGTTCCCTGTGCCCAGAGCCAGACAATCCCTGTTTACACTGAGCTCTCTGTGATAGTCACATGTGAATGTGATGTGAAATGAGACCTCGTTTGCTTCCCAGTGGCCAGTGTGGGGTTAAAGTCAAGAACTGTCACACTTTCTCAGGACACCCTGAAGCACCGTCTGCTCACAATCCTTGCTCCCATGTTCAGCTTCTGCACAGTGTACAAGGACCATCCCAACAGCTCAGGAATGCAGGTAGCAGTAGCAACTAAAACAAGCAGACTGTGCGGGTTTCCTGAGAGCCACCTATGGGGAGCACACTGCTCCGGTTATCCCCAGTGGGGCACTGGAGTGGATTCAGGAGGAAATAACTCCACTGAATAGGCTGGACACATCCCTGCTGCAAGTGGGATTTCATCTGTAGAGTTACACCAGGAAAGCATTTGGCCCCTGTGGGCTTAGGGAAGACAATGTAATTGACTCTACCATGTCCTCTGGAACTGTAGCTGAAATAACGCACCGAAGAATGTAAAATGATAAAACTGATTTAGCATTGCTCCAAATCTTAACGTACATTTTGAGGGCCCTGGGATGCCTACCAGACACTCTGCATCTGCTTGTCTTTCCCTTGCCTGAAAGTTTCAGCCACTCCATAAAGTGAATATTTATATATTTAAGTAACAAAAATGTAAAGCTCTGGCAGTGGCTTCACCCTACCCTATCCCATTCTGCGCAAACAGCTTCAGCCATTCCCAAGCCGGCATCCTGGGAAATTTGTTCTCCACATCAAATTCAATCCTTGATCTCTCTTAAGAGACTGACCAGTGTGGTGCCGATCACTGCGCACAGAGGGCCAGTTTGCATGATATGTCCTTCTGCCCACAAGGAACTGACTGGGACGTTCAGTTCATTACAGCAGCCCACCCAAAACTCAGTGAATTGGCCAGGGCCTCTTATTAGCACGTTGGTCTCAGTTTTCAAAAACAAATGGAGATTTTGGGTATCCAGGGTGAGACACTTTTAACTACTCCTGACCCACAGGGGAAAATACTGAGGACCTGCCCTCTGAAAATCAGGCTCATTTTAAGGTGTCTCTTTTCTGGGGGGTGCCCACTTGAGTCATCCAAGTCACTAATAAGTTCTGAAAGTTTATACTAGGCCCCCTTTTCCCTGTGTTCATATTATTAAGGACCAGCTCCTTCCCTGGGGTACATTTATTGGTCTCAGATGGTGGAGCCCCAAATGCCCTAGTGAAAGTCCCTGTGTCCATTGCAATCACTTGGCATGTCTGATTTCTCAGGAGACATGCTGTCCAGACCGTGTGGGTCATGAGGTCTAGGTTTAATTCCTGGGTCTGCTGCAGACTCACTGGACGAGACTGGCCCCATTCATTTCTCCCTGAGTGCTTCACTCTGTGCATTGTCCTGTTATAAGCAGTACTGAGGAGAGAAATCTGGGACACCAACCTTCCACCTCTTAAGCCCACATCATGAGGGACTTTCCTTTCCAGACATTTCCTACCTGACCAGTGCCTAGTGCAGTTGTTCAGTCCCCGAATCTCCAAGACAATCAGAATCAACATCCAAGGTCTCCTTGGTCAATGAGGAGTTATAAGAATTACAATTGCCGTTCATGGTTTTTTTTTTTGGACCATCTTCCTCAGTAGTGGAAAGGGTAGAAGTGCATCAAGTAGGTCCTGCAATCAACTGTCCAATAAGGCATCTGTCCCCAGGGCTCTGGGGTATGCTTCCCTTTTTAAGTATGTCAGCCTCTTTGCTTTCATATGATTCGCAAACAGGTCAGTTGAAGGAAGGCTGAACATCAGAACAATGAGATCACAAACCTCTTGATTCAAGTACCAAGCAGAGTTGTTGACCTTGCACCTGCTGGGTTGACCTTGCGCCTTGCTGCAGACCTGTTGCCAAGGTGATATTTGGCATAGAGTACCCTGAGAGAAAAGAAGAATTGTTCTGCCCACCTCATTATTTCCCTTGCTTCCATGTGTTGCACCAGACTCCTTGTTCCTCCTCCTTCCCCCCGGCTGTTTGAATATGAAACTGTACTCGTATTGTGTGACTGAACCTGGATCTGGTTCCCCCTGAGGGTGGACTGGAACTTTTGACCCCTCTCCAATCCAGAAGGTTTATGCTGTGAACCTTTTCCTACTGGCTCCACAGACCCTGGGCGGTTTGGGTCTCTCAAGTGAGATCGCCAGCCCTCCAGCCTAATGTCCATTGTGAGAACTAAGGGGAATAGAAGGCAGATGGTCATTCCATCGCAGACACTGTCATGAACTGACCCCCACTGTAAAGAGTTGAACACTAGTTCCAGAACCCTTCCTTGATCTTTCATGCATTATAGGAAGTTGTCCCACTGTCATAATCAAGGCGTGAAGATGGCTGATATGTGACTGTGCCCATGGAGTGATTCCTATGCACGACACTAGATCTCCAGCAGTTGTAAGCCTCCTGCAGCGCTCAAGATGATGCTAAATGCCTGGATTTTCTGAAATCTTCCTAATGATTGGTGGGTCCCTGCTACCATGGTCTTTATTTCCACCAATAGGTGAGTTATTCTGCTTGGGTAGAACCAGGGAACTTTTCCACTAACAAAGCTGTGCACCCGGAATAGACTCAACATCTGAGAGGCGGCTTTGCACGCTGCTGATTTAGATTGAGCTCTGATCAGAATGTCATCCAGGAAAGGTTACAGATGGGCTCCCTGTGACCTGAGTCACTACTGGCCATAATTTGCACCCTTGTGGTCCATTAATAAGGGAGCATGCAGGGATATGGAGAAAGGAATGTCCTTTAATGTACAGAAAAGGTCCTTCCAGGGCAAGATAGAGGCACATTTCCAGATACTGTTGAGTGGGGGAAGATTGCACAGCTGCCACTTGGGCTTCTGTGTGCTCTGTTTTGTTCTATGACTGGAGGAGTGTTAACGGAGCACTTCGGCCGTGGCTATACTTGTGAGTTAGTGCTCAGTAAAGGAGACCCATGCACTGGATACGAGTCAGCAGTGTGCCCTTGTTGCCAAGAAGGCCAACAGCATATTGGACTGTATTAGTAGGAGCACTTGGCAGCAGATCAAGGGAAGTGATTATTCCACTCTATTCAGCACAGGGTGCTGGGGCACATGACTTACGTGGAGAGGCTGAGGGAACTGGGGTTATTTAGTCTGCAGAAGGGATGAGTGAGAGGGGATTTGATAGCAGACTTCAACTACCTGAAGAGGGATCCCAAAGGGGGTGGAGCACAGCTGTGATCAGTGGTGGCAGATGACAGAACAAGAAGCAATGGTCTCAAGTTACAGTGGGGGAGATCTAGGTTGGATATTAGGAAATATTATTTCACTAGGAGGACAGTGAAGCAATGGAATGGGTTCCCCAGGGAGGTGGTGGAATCTCTTCCTTAGAGGTTTTTACGGTCAGGCTTGACAAAGCCCTGGCTGGGATGATTTAGATGATGTTGGTCCTGTTTCAAGCAGAGGGTTGGACTAGATGTCCTCCTGAGGTCTCTTCCAACCCTAATATTCTATTATTCTAACCTGAACCATAATCGTAACAGTGCTGCTGCACCACTATAATAACAGAGACAGTCCCTGCCCCAGGGAACTCACACTCAAAGGACATGTCTACACTTAAAATGCTGCATCAGCATGGCTGCAATGCTGTAGCACTTAAGTGAAGACTCTCCTATGTGAGAGGCAGTAGCTATGATGATGGGAGAAGCTCTCCACACCTAGTTGCTGTCTCCTGGGGTTAGGTTCGATCATACTACATCGCCGAGGGTGTGTTTTCACACTCTGGTGATTGTAGTTAACCAATTAGGTCTGTAGTGTAGACTGGCTTAAGAGAACTGGTGGATATGGTGCAAGGGTTGTGCAGGGTTGGGTGCATTCTCAGAGCTGGAGCATGGGGGGGCTGGGTAAGAGGCAATGTGGGTGTGCAGGTTGGGGTGCATGGAGAGTCTGGGGGTGTAGGGACGTGGGTACATTGGTAGGCTGTAGGGTGCAGGAGTTGGGGGCACTGGCGAGCTGAGGGGTGCAGGGGTTGGGTACACTGACTGATTTGGAGGTGCAGGGTTGGATGCACTCGCAGAGCAAAGGGGTGCTTGGCCTCCTCATTTGAGACCAACCTTCCCCACCTACAACCTTTCCCATTTTATCCACCCTACACCATAACAGCCTCCCTTGTAAAGCAGCAAAGAGTCCTGTGGCCTTATAGACTACAGAGTATTGGCTGAGTTTTGTGATCTTGAAGTCATGCTCCGAATCATTCAATGTTAGTCTATCTAAGGTGCCACAGGACTCTTTGCTTGCTTTAAGATCAGATTCACATATGCACTCCTCTGACCTCCCTTGCTGCAGTCCCACCCTCCCCTGTTCCCCATCCTTGCTTCCTTTCCCTTCCCCTCTCAGGAAACATCACATGTCTAATTTGTCACCCCAAAGCTTTGATTACATTCTCCCCAAAAACAAAAATTGCACTCAGGACTCAAACTAAACCTTCCGCCATTCGACCAACTTTTATTGTCTTTTGAGGGCTTTTGGTTAACTCTTGTTAGTTATGCTAATTGAAGGGTGTGAGTCAGCCATCAATCACAATGAGGTATGTGATTGATCCGTCATTTACCATGACAGTTACAGTTTCCAAGTCAGCAGAAGGGAAAATGGGAGTTATGGAGGGGCTTATAACTCTGGAAATCCTCTAGTCAATGAGCAACAGATTTGGAACTCTAATGCCCCCATGCCACATGATGCAGCAACCAAATTTCAAAGCAATCTAGTAACCTTCAGCTTTGTGCCCTTACAAAAATGAGCTTCAATGAGCTACAAAATGGCAAGAAAGAAACCCTCTAGCCCTCTTCTGTTTGCACGTGCACAGTAAATGTACACATTTTTCTTTATTCTCAATTTGGGTCCCAAAGGATTTAATGGGGGATGTACTACATTGGGTAAAACTCAACGCTTGGCCATTTTGACAGCATCACATGAATAGTTTGCTCTAGCTATGAGAAATAAAAACAAACCTAAACTTTTACTGGGCTCATATCTCCAACACCTTGCTCAAATGACCCAAATTTAGGTCATTAACCCTACCTCTGCACCTCCTAACGCACATTAATTCATGAATTTGCTAAGCGTATCATTTTTTAAGAAGGGTGAACTTTAACAGCCAGACTGTGCAACCTACCTATCGGGTGTTCTGTGTGTTATAATATTTAGTTCATTTCTGTTTGGATACCTCTCATAGGTTTCTATTACATGTTATGGAATATTTCGATGAGCATTGAGGATGGGATTGTGTGGCACGAGAATATACAGAGAAAAACAAAACTAGAATCACGGCACAGATATTCAGCTCATGCCTGGCCGGGTTCCATAGCATGCCAATTACACCGCTGAGGAAACTGGTTATTGACTTCAGTGGGCTGGAGCTGATTTACAACAGCTGTTTGGGGATCTGGACCTTTCCAAGGCAGCTAGAGGTATTTAGAACTGGGGCTCTGACCCATCCACTCCGTGGAGCTACCTGATTTGAACTAGCTGAGGATCTGAACCACTGATTCCAATAGATTCTCGGCTGATTATTATCCACTGGGGATCTGGCCTTTGTCTTTCTTCTCTGACATGAATGTCTTATGTGAATGTAACACTTTTAAACAGGGCATTCTGAGCCCAAGAGTCCTTTTATTTAGTGTTGTCTGCGAAGGAAAAAATGTAACTACTGAGAAGAAAGAAGAAGGCTGGGCCTTCATCCAATGAAGCTGAAGATCAGATACCGAAAATCTCCACACACATGAATTCTCCAGAGTTCTGTCACATGGGAATGAATCATCTATCACCTTAAACAGTTACACTTATAACTAATCCAATGGACAAAGCGCTAGGAAGAGCAGATGCTTACAACTTTTGACTCTCTTTGGTTCAGTTTCACAGGCAAAGATATGGATTGGAAACTGTCATGGGGCCAGTCCCCAGATGTATGTAAATGGATGACCTCCATGGAGTCAGTGAGTCAGATCCCCACTGATGTAACACCCTTGCTACTCTAAGTCATGAATTTTACACCCATTTACACCAGCTCAGGACCTGTCCTTAGTTTTAGTTTGCCCTGGGTACCTCTTAGTGACACATTCAAGTGCCCGGATAGCTGAATGAGCTGGGTTCCTCTGGTGGCTGCATCAAGAGTGCTGTGCAATGCAGGAGAAAAGCATCTCTGCCACATCAGGTATTTAGTGGGAGTTAATTGAAGGAACAGGCTATTCCAGGCCAACTGAGGCTCTGGTGCCATTAGGCTTAGCTATGTAGGTCAATGTCTGTTCTCTTAATTTATTTTTATTTTGCCATCCTGTGGGAACGCCTTTGTGCACCGCCTGCTTGTTTTGCCGGTCCTTCGCAGGGATGCTTCCATTTATGTGAGATTTCAGGCAGGTGATGTTTCCCCTAGGGGGTTAGGACCGCTAGTTGAGGTGTCAGGGTGTTTGCTCCAGAGGTGTCAGAGTGGACTCCACGCCCTGAGAGCTGATTCACTATTTAGCCCCAGAACATGACTCCTGGGCTGCGCGTGTGTCTGAAGTATACACAGCGGCTCGCTCTAGAGCTGGGAGGGGCTTTCAGTCCCTGATCATTTCATTCATTCACTCTCACCCAAGCTGCCTAGGAGGGAAGAGAGGGCACCCGTCTATGCGTAGGACATGCAGAGAGACTGCAACTCAGGACATCCATGTGAAGGGCACGCAAGAGCATGAATACCATGATGAGGGCATAGAGAGAGAGAGAAACCATACATCCTGGCAGTGAGGGATGGATGGATAGATAGATAGATATGACCATGATTCTTAACCTGCAAGATCAAATGCACTGCCAATTGGTCTAAGAAGAGGGCAGAGGCAATTGGATACAGACTGGCTACTAGTGGGAGGCGCTTAACTAGGTTCAAGGGCAAGTGAACAGCCCACAGGTAAGTCAAAAACATGGAGACTGGGGTAGAAGGGTCGGAAATCTGGGGGGAGCATGGCTGCTTGCAGACGGCGGACAACAGATTGGAGGGATCAAATCAGTATCTTAGATGTGGTATACTGATGGAGAAGTATGGGAATAGCCAGGAGAAGTCGAAACTAGTAATAACCAACTGACATAGTTGGCATCATGAGCTTTGTATGATACTATGCATGACTTGGGAAGACAGGACCAGACTGGTGGACCCTAAAGTCCAGGTCTGGGACTGGATGGCTAGATTACCACAACATCGCTCAGGGGTGTGGATTTTACACACCCTTGCGTGATGTAGTTATGCCAATATAGGTCTGTAGTGTAGACCTGGCTTAAGAGAACTGGTGGATGTGTGCAAGGGTTGTGCAGGAGTTGGGGTGCATTCTCAGAGCTGGAAGCATGGGGAGGGCTGGGTGAAGAGGCAATCCTGAGGTGTTGCAGGGTTGGGTGGCACTGGCAGATCTGGGGGGGTGCAAGGGACTGGGGTACATTGATAGATCTGTAGGGTGCAGGGAGTTGGGGGTGCACTGGCAGAGCTGAGGGTGCAGGGGTTGGGTACACTGACTGATTTGGAGGTGCAGGGGTTGGGATGCTCTGCCAGAGCAAAGGGGTGCTGTGCCTCCCTCATTTGAGCCCCCATCTTCCCCCACCTACCAACCTTTCCCATTTATCCCCCTACCAATAACACCCTCCCCTTGTAAAAACAGTAAAGAGTCCTGTGGCACCTTATAGACTAACAGACGTATTGGAGGATGAGCTTTCGTGGGTGAATACCCACTTCGTCAGATCCGACAAAGTGTGTATTCACCCACGAAAGCTCATGCTCCAATACGTCTGTTAGTCTATAAGGTGCCACAGGACTCTTTACTGCTTTTACAGATCCAGATTAACACAGCTACCCCTCTGATACCCTCTCCTTGCTGCAGTTCCAACCCCTCTTCCCCTGTTCCCCCACTCCTCTGCCCTCAATTACCCCTCCTTGCTGCAGTTCCAACCCCTCTCAGGAAACATTTGCATGTCTAATTTGTCACCCAAAAGCTTTGATTACATTCTCCCCCACAAAAAAAAATATTGCCACCCAGGACTCAAACTATAACAACTTCCTGCCATTCAGCCCAAAACTTCTATTGTCTTAGGTGAGGGCTTTTGGTTAACTCTTTGTTAGTTATGCTAATTGAAGGGTGAGTTTACAGCCATCAGTCACAATGAGGTATGTGATTGATCTAGTCATTAGTACCACACAGTTTAACAGTCCAAGGCAGCAGAAGGAAAATGGGAGTTATGGAGGGGCTTATAACTCTGGAAATCCTTAGGCAAATGACAACAAATTTGGAACTCTAATGACACCCCATGCCCACATGAGGCACACCAAATTTCAAAGCAATCTGAGTAACCCTTCAGCTTTTAGTGCACTTACAAAAATGAGCTTCAATGAGCTACAAAACGGCAAGAAAAGAAACCCTCTAGCCCTTCTTCTGTATTGGCACAAGTGCACAGTAAAATGTACACATTTTCTTAAATTTAATTCTCAATTTGAGTCCCCCAAAGATTTAATGGGGCCATTTACTACATTGGGTAAAATTCAACAGCTTGAGACCATTTTGACCAGCATCACATGAATAGTTTGCTCTAGCTATGAGCAAAATAAACAAACCTAAAAACTTTTAACTGGGCTTGTATCTCCACAATGCTTAGCTCAAATGACCCCAAATTTAGGTCACTAACCCTACCCTGCACCCTCCTAAGGCACATTAAATATCAAAGAAATTTGACTAAGCGTATCACTTTTTTTAAAGAGAGGTGGAACTTTAAACAGAAGTCATGATGCAACCTTCACTATTGGGGTACTTCTGTGTAGTTATAATATTCATCAGTTCATTTACTGTTTGGGTACCCATCTCATAAGTTTCTATTAACCATTTTATTGGAATATTCCATGAGCATTGAGATGGGATTGTGGTGTCCAGCAATGAGAGTCTCAGATACAGGAACAAACAAAAACTAGACATCACGGCACAGATATTCAGCTCATGGCACCTGGCCGGGTTCCATAGCACTATGCCAATTTACAGCTGCTGAGGAACTGGTCTAATTGACTTCATTGGGGCTTGAGCTGATTTACACAACAGCTGTTTGGGGATCTGGAACCTTTGACTCCAAAGCAGCTAGAGGTGGTTTACAAAAACTGGGGCTCTGACCCATTCACTCCAGTGGAGCTACCCTGATTAGAACTAGCTGGGGGTCGGAACCATTGATAGCAATAGATCTAGGGCTGATTTATACCCATTGGGGATCTGGCCCTTTGTCTTTCATTCTCTGACATGAATGTCTAGTGTGAATGTAACACTTTTAACCAGTGCATTGGCAGCCAAAGGAGTCTTTTATTTTAGTGTTGTCTGCAGAAAGGAAAATGTAACTACTGAGAAAGAAAGAAAAGCTGGGACATTCTTAGCAATCAAAGCTGAAGATCAGATACCGAAAATCTCCACAACACGGAATTCCTCCAAAGTTCTGTCCCCAATGGGAATGAATTACTCTGTCACTCTTACAAGTTATACTTGTGACTAATCCCAATGCATAAAGAGCTAGGAAAGAGCAGGCTAGTTACAAACATTTTACTCTTCTTTGGTTTGGTTCATAGGCAGAGAATATGGATTGGAAACTGTATCATGGGCCAGATCCCTAGATGGTGTAAATGGATACAGCTCCATGGAAGTCAGTGACCCAGATCCCGAATGGTGTAAACAGCCCTTGATACTCTGAAGTGAATGGAATTTTACACCATCAATTTACACCAGCTCAGGACCTGGTCCTTAGTTTTTAGTGTTTGCCTCTGGGTACCTCTTAGTGACCAACTTCAAGCAGCCAGGATAGCCTGAGCTGAGGGTTCCTCTGGTGGCTGCATCCCAACAGCTGCTGGTGCAATGCAGGAGAAAAGCATCTCTGCTCGCTCAGAGGTAATTATGTGGAATTAATGAAGGAACAGGCTATTCCAGGCCAACTGAGGCTCTGGTGCCACTAGGCTCTTAGCTATTGTAGGTCACATGTCTGTTCTACTAATTTATATTTTATTTTGCCATCCTGTGGGAACTGCCTTTGTGACTCAGCCCTGCCTTGTTTTAGCCAAGAGTCCTTCCAGGGATGCTGCCATCATGTGAGATTCAGGGAAGGTGATGTTCCCCCTCTGGGGGTTAGGACTAGCTAGTACAGGTTGTCAGGGTGGTTTGCTCCAGAGGTGAGATCAGAGCTGGGCTCACAGCCCTGGAGACTGGATTCAGCTATTTACCCCCAGAACATGAACATCCTGGGCCGCGACTGTGTCTGAAGTATACTCAAGCTGGCATCAGCTCTAGAGCTGGGAGGGGCTTTCAGTCCCTGATCCCATTTAATCCATCACCTCTCACCCAAGCCTGCCCTAGGAGGGAAGAAGGGAGCACCCGTCTGTGCTAGGAACTGCAGAGAGACGCTGCAACTCAGGACATCCAGTGAAGGGGCGTGACAATAGCGTGAATACAGTGTTGGGGGCAGGGGAGAGAGAGAGAGAACCAAACAATCCTGGCAGTGAGTGGATGGATAGATAGAGAGATAGATAGATAATGACCGATGATTCTTAACACTGCAAGATCAAATGCACTGCAAATTGGGATAAAGAAGAAGGGCAAGAGCATATCTGGATACAGACTGGCTAACCTAGTGAGAAGGGCTTGAAACTAGGTTCAATGAGGGCAGGTGACCAAAGCCCACAGGTAAGTCAAAAACATGGAGACCTGGGAGAAGGGTCGGAATCTGGGGGGAGCATGGGCTGCTATAACAGAAATAAGGGAGAGACGAGACAGAACTGGGGATGAGGAATCAAATCAGTATCTTAGATGGCTGTATACTAATGGGAGAAGTATGGAGAATAAGCAGAAAGAACTCGAAATGCTAGTAAATAAACACAGCTTGACATAGTTGGCATCATGAAGACTTGGTGGGATAATACACATGACTGGAATATTGGTATAGAAGGGTACAGTTTGGTCAGGAAGGACAGGCAGTGAGAAAATGGAGGAGGGGTTGCCTTATGTATTAAAAATGTATACACTTGGACTGAGGTTGAGATAGAAATAGGAGACAGACTTGTTGAAAGTCTCTGGGTAAGGATAAAAGGGGTAAAAAACAAGAGTGATGTCATGGTAGGGGTCTACTACAGACCACCTAACCATGAAGAAGAGGTGGATGAGACTTTTTTTAAACAACTAATAAAATCATCCAAAGCATAGGACTTGGTGGTGATGAGGGACTTCAGCTACCTAGACATCTGTTGGGAAAAATAACACAGCAGAGCACAGATTATCTAACAAGTCCTTGAAATACATTGAAGACATTTTTTTATTTCAGAAAGTGGAGAAAGCTACTAGGGGAGAGACTGTTCTAGATTTGATTTAAACAAATAGGGAGGAACTAGTTGAGAATTTGAAAGTGGAATGTGGCTTGGGTGAAGGGGATCATGAAATGGTAGAGTTCATGATTCTAAGCAATGGTCGGAAGGAAAACAACACAATAAAGAATGGATTTCAGGAAGGCAGACTTTTTAGCAAACTCAGGGAGTTGGTAGGACAAATCCCATGGAAAGCAAGTCTAAGGGGAAAAACAATTGAAAACAGTTGGCATTTTTTCAGAGATATTATTAAAGGCACAAGAGCAAACTATCCCACTGCATAAAAAAGATAGGAAATATGGCAAGAGACCACCCTAGCTTAACCAGGAGATCTTCAGTGATCTAAAAATCAAAAGAGTCCTACAAAAAGTGGAAACTAGGTCAAATTACAAAGGATGAATATGAAGAAATATCCCAAGTGTGTGGGGACAAAATTAGAAAGCTCAAGGCATAAAACAAGATCAAACTAGCTGGGGACATAAAGGGTAACAAAAGAACATTCTACAAATACATTAGAAGCAAGAGGAAGACTAAGGACAGGGCAGGCCCATTACTCAGTGAGGGTGGAAAACCAATAACAGAAAATGTGGAAATGGAAGAAGTGCTTAATGACTTCTTTGTTTTAGTTTTCACCAAGAAGGTAGGTGGCGATTGAAAATCTAACATAGTGAATGCCAGTAAAAATGAGATAGGATCAGAGGCTATGATAGGGAAAGAATTATTTAAATGTGTTAGATGTCTTCAAATGACCAGGGCCTGATGAAATGCATTCTAGAATACTCAAGAAGCTGACTGAGGAGATATCTGAGCCATTAGTAATTATCTTTGAAAAGTCATGGAAGATGGGAAAGATTCCAGAAGAAGAGCAAATATAGTGCCAATCTTTAAAAAGGGAAATAAGGACAACCTAGGGAATTACAGACCAGTCAGCTTAACTTCTGTACCCAGAAAGATAATGGAACAAATACTTAAGCAATCGATTTGCAAACATCTAGAAGATAATGAGGTGATAAGAAACAGTCAGCATGGATTTGTCAAGAACAAATCATGTCAAACCAACCTGATATTTTTTTTTGACAGGGTAAAAAGCCGTTTGGACAGGAAAGAAGCAGCAGATGTTATATCTTGACTCTAGTAAGGCTTTTGATACTTTCTGGCATGACCTTCTCATAAACAAGCTAGGGATATACAACCTAGATGGGGCTACTATAAGGTGGATGCATAACTGGTGGAAAACTGTTCCCAGAGAGTAGTTATCAGTAGTTCACAGTCATGCTGGAGGGGGGTAACGAGTGGGGTCCCACAGGCATCGGTTCTGGATCTGGTTCTGTTCAATATCTTCTTCAGTGATCCAGATAATGGCATAGAGAGTACACTTGTAAAGTTTGCAGATGACACCAAGCTGGGAGGGGGTGCAAGTGTTTTGGAGGATGGGATTATAATTCAAAATGATCTGGACAGACTGGAGAAATAGTCTGATGTAAACAGGATGAAATTCAATGAGGACAAAAGCAAAGTACTCCACTTAGGAAGGCAGAATCAGTTGCACGTATACAAAATGGGAAATTACTGTCTGGAAAAGGATCTGGGGGTCATAGTGGATCACAAGCTAAATATGAGTCAACAGTGTA
The DNA here is from genome assembly GCF_003597395.2 of Chelonoidis abingdonii. NCBI lineage: Eukaryota > Metazoa > Chordata > Testudines > Testudinidae > Chelonoidis > Chelonoidis abingdonii. The sequence continues at coordinate 18,191,426 of NC_133793.1, read as the reverse complement.
ACAATGTTGCAAAAAAAGCAAACATCATTCCAGGATGTATTATCAGGAGTGTTGTAAGCAAGATTCGAGAAGTAATTGTCCTACTCTACTTCATGCTGATTAGGCCTCAACTAGAGTACTGTGTCCAGTTCTGGGCGGCACAGTTCAAGAAAGATGTGGACAAATTGGAGAAAGTCCAGAGAAAAGGAACAAAAATGATGAAAGGTTGAGAAAACATGACCTATGAGGGAAGATTGGGAAAAAAAATAGTTTGTTTAGTCTGGAGAAGAGAAGACTGAGAGGGGACATGATAAACAGTTTTCAAGTACATAAAAGGTTGTTATAAGGAGGAGGGAGAAAAATTGTTCATCTTAACTCTGAGGATAGGACAAGAAGCAATGAGTTTAATTTGCATCAAGGGAGCTTTAGGTTGGACCTTAGGAAAATCTTTCTGACTGACAGAGTGGTTAAACACTGGAATAAATTGCCTAGGGAGGTTGTGGAATCTCCTTCTCTGGAGATTTTTAAGAGCAGGTTAGACAAACATCTGTCAGGGATAGTCTAGATAATACTTAGTTCTGCCATGACTGCAAGGGACTGGATTAGATGACCTCTCGAGGTCCCTTCGAGTTCTTTGGTTCTATGAGTCTATGAAAGTACGTTTTCTATTTCAAATAAATATATTAGATTATTAATATACAGGGAAAATTTAATATCAGAACTATGAATTGCCATTAGAACCCTTTAAGACTTTAACTATCAAATTATGCAGACATCTAGAGATGATAAAATTTAAAAAAAAAATCATCAGAAAAAATTGACTTTTCATTGAGGTGGTGAGAACCAAACAATTTCATTCTAAAACTATTGGAAACTCAAAAATTTTAGTCATAATAAAAAAATGTTTTCATTTTTATGGCTAGCAGAGACTTTCCATGAAAATGTGTTCAACCAAAAACTCAATTTTCCTTTGAAATAAAGCAGAAATTTTCTGACTACTCCTAACTGGAAACTTAGCTTTAAGCCAGGGTGGGGAACATGAATATTGTCAAATAATATCACAATTTCCAACCCTTTTCCTCTATTGTAATTTTTTAAATGTCTTTCAAAGCTTCAGGATGATAAAGCTAAGTAAGTAGCGAAGTTGGTAGCCCACACAATATGTTTTAAACATCCTAACCAATCTAAACTGCAGCCCAGAGAGTTGAAGCCCCCAGACAAAGCTTGTCTATATTAATCCTACCCAAGGACATACAGGAGGTTGATGGAAATAGAACCCAGCTCTCCTCTTCTACCATCATAGCCTCTGTCTCACACTGTGGCCTGCTAAACAAAAATACTGTCCACACGTGCACAGAACATACCCCTAGGAAGAAACAGTCCATCCCCAAAAGAGTTTACATTAAAAGGAGACAAGGCAGAGAAATGGAGAGAGGGGACAGAGAGGCAGAAGTGACTGCCTCAGGGTCACAGTGAAGGTCAGTGGCAGAGCCAAGAGTAAAACCCAAGCCTCCTGACTGCCACTGACCCACACAGTACAGACATAAAGTCACAGAGGGAAACAATACAGCCTAGCAGTAACTGAGCAATGCTACTAGCCCATCATCACTCAGAGATGGAAATGCAGCTACGATTTGGTGCCATAAATCAATGTGTAAAGAGGCAGCTGGCTGTCTGTGTGGTGATGGGATGGAATCATTACAGAGGAGCTGCCATATGGGACTCGGATAAGTCTACACTGCCTTTCCCAGGAAAGTGGGAATCAGTCTGTGTGGGCATTTTAGTTTCATGGCCAAGTTATTGGCCTGGTGTCTGTAGCAATAGAGGCAAAACGTTGGCTAACATTGTTGGATTTGGGTTGTACTTTGTTCCATCCTCCATACTGCATTTGATCAAGCCACATATTGGGCCAGATCCTCAGATGGTGTAAACTGACCGAGCTACATTGACTTTAAGGGAGCGATGTCAATTTACACTCCTGTGATAACACAGCAGAGTAGTGCTCTGTTTGTGAGCGATGAGTAACACTAGATACTCCAGTCAATAGTAGTGACCAGTGCTGTGCACCTTTGACATTCACATCATGAGAGATTATGGAGAGGGGAATCAGGGTCACTCTCTCTCTCTCAGTATAATCCTGACCATTGCCCTTGTCTTTCCCTCCACCAGCAAGACACTATGAACTAAGAAAGAAAATGTCCAACCAAACCAACATAACTGAGTTCCTTCTCCTGGGATTCTCTGATGTTCGAGAGCTGCAGATTTTGCACTTTGTGATGTTTCTAGTGATTTATCTGGTAGCCATGATCGGGAATCTTCTCATCATCATGGCTGTAACCCTAGACACCACCTTCACAGCCCCATGTACTTCTTCCTGATGAATTTGTCCATCCTAGACCTCGGCACCATCTCTGTCACCGTCCCAAATCCATGGCTAATTCCCTTATGAACACCAGGTCCATTTCCTATTCTGGATGTGTCGCCCAAGTCTTTTTCCTCGTTTTCTTTGCTTTATCTGACTTCGCCTTACTCACTGTCATGGCATATGATCGATATGTTGCCATCTGCAAACCACTGCACTATGAGACTATAATGAACAGGAGAGCTTGTATGTCAAAATGGCAGCCAGTGCCTGGATCAGTGTAATTGTCTATTCTTCATTGCACACCAGGAACACATTTGCAATCTCCTTCTGTGGTGGTAATGAAGTGGATCAGTTCTTCTGTGAAATTCCCCAGCTACTCAAGCTCGCCTGCTCTGACATACCTTGGTGAAGTTGAGGTACTCATCTTCAGTGCATGCTTTACTCTTAAGCTGTTTTGTTCTTATAATTCTGTCTTACACTCAGATCTTCCAAACAGTGCTGAGAATCCCCACTGAGCAGGGTCGGCATAAAGCCCTTATCCACTTGCCTCCCTCACCTCATTGTGGTCTCCTTGTTTGTTTCCACTGGCAGCTTTGCATACCTGAAACCCACCTCCCGCTCTCCATCAGATCTGGATCTCATGGTGGCTGTTCTTTATTCTGTGCTGCCACCAGTGATGAATCCGATCATCTACAGCATGAGGAACAAGGAAATCAAAGCTTCCCTGAGGAAACTCACTGGGTGGAGGTTATTCAGCAAGAATAAAATGTCTATATTTCTTTTATGAACATGGATTTTATCTGTGTTTCTTTTATCCATTGATGACACTTTGTTATTGTCCCCATAAGAATATTCTGTATGGCTTTTTTTTATGCAAAATGCTGTATTTATAGTGGTAAATCCAGACTCGCTCCACTAAGTCAATGGAGTTATTCTAGGTTTATACCAATGTAAGTAAGATGTCCATTAACACGTCTCCAGTCATAGGGAAGGAGGTGGGGGTGGGTGGTTAGTGGATTATGGATTGTTGTAATAAACCATAAATCCAGTGTCTCTATTCAGTCCATTATTTTTGGCATCTAGCAACTTTATGAATTTAAGCTTCCAGGCCCATCCCTTGAAGGTCTTGTGCAAGTTTCCTTTGGGAGAAGGACTGAGCGATCAGATATAAATTTTTTTTGCAGATATAGATATGAAAAGTGTTCACCCACAGGCAATAGGACGTTTTTGTCTTTTATCATTTTCCTGTGTGAGTTCATTCAAGAGCGTAGTGATTGTTTGGTTTCACCCACGTAGTTGTTATTGGAACATTTAGCGCACTGGATGAGGCACACCACATGTTGTGATAGGCATGTGTAGGATCCATGGATCTTGACAGGTGTTTTGTGCAGGGTGCTGATCATCATAGCAGTGGAGATATGTCTGCAGGTTTTATATCTGTTGTTCTGGCAGGGTTTGGTGTCGCTTTGTGTTGGTGTGTCCTGTTCTGTGGGGAGCTTTGTTCAGAGGATGAGCTTGGAGTAGTTGGAAGGTTGTCTGAGGGCCAGAAGAGGGAGTGATGGAAAGATTTCTTTCAGGACGTGGTCCCCATTGAGTGTGGATTGTAATTGATTGATGATACCCTGTGTCGTCAACAGCCCAATTCACCTTGAGTGGTCCCTTGAAATATGCGTTAACTATTTACACTAAACAATCTGTTCCAATTTGTATTTAGATGTAACACTCTGAGTACATTTCCCAGACCTGAAGAAGAGCTCTGTGTAAGCTCAAAAACTTCTCTCTCTCTCTCCAACAGAAGTTGAGGAATAAAAGATCTTACTTCATTCATCTTGTCTCTCTAATATTTTGGAACCAACATGGCGACAACACCACTGCATAAATCAGTGTTGTGTTATTCTTGATGTTGTTGAAAGGCTTATTTAGGAGGAAGATTTTGCAATGTTTCCTGAAGACAATCAGACTCTGGATAATGAAGCCAAATTTTGATCCCATTAAAGTAACGGGAATTTAGCCACTCACTTCAAAGGTATCATGATTTGGTCGGTGGCCGGTACACATAAGGATCCAAGTGTGGGTAAAGGCAGCCTGGAGAAAATGAATGCAACAGAGATACAAGGGTGAGATTCCCATTTCAGCTAAACCAGAGCAGATGCAGAGTAGCTCCATTGACGCCACCAGTTTAATACTGACAAGGTCTTGGACCAAAGACACGGGACTAATTTCAGTAGTAATGTAAACTCTGGTGCAAGTTATTTGTCAGGGGTTATTTTGCTATAATATTGGTGTGAATGGGAAAATGCTATCACATGCACCGATCTGGTATTCCATATGCCATGCAGTGTAAATTTAGTCACATCCAAACTGAGAAAGGATCTAAGAAGTTGGCCTGTTATTAGTAATAGAATACTGTCTTTTTGCATGGTTGTGTACACTGCATATATGACAGGCAAAGGCAGAGTCTGAAATTAGATAGACAGAGAGAGAGAGGACCATTCTTTGTCCTAACACATAATCTAAATGTGTCATAATGATAGATTTCTATTTGATTGTGAATTGTTAGATAGATAGATAACTAATAGTTTATGCAAATTATTGAGACTCATTTCCTACTCAAGACTATGCCCAGATCCTGATTTTATTATCAAAAATAATGATTAAACAATATTTACCAAAGAATTTCTCTCACAATACCTTACTCCACAGCTCAGCTACAAACAGTTCATCCTAAGTACTTGGTGTTTGAACTTTCAGCTGTTTCAACTGGATACATTTTTAACATGCTCTGTTTCCCTTCCCTGAGTGGATCAGTTCATAGAATCATAGAATATCAGGGTTGGAAGGGACCTCAGGAGGTATCATCTAGTCCAACCCCTGCTCAAAAGCAGGACCAATCCCAACTAAATCGTCCCAGCCAGGGCTTTGTCAAGCCTGACCTTAATAACCTCTAAGGAAGGAGATTCCACCACCTCCCTAGGTAACCCATTCCAGTCCTTCACCCCCTTCTAATGAAAAAGTTTTCCTAATATCCAACCTACCTCTCCCCACTGCAACTTAAGACCATTGCTCCTTGTTCTGTCATCTGCTACCACTGAGAACAGATCCATTCTCTATGGAACCCCCTTTCAGGTAGTTGAAAAGCAGCTGTCAACCCCTCTCTTCTCTTCTGCAGACTAAACAATCCCAGTTCCTTCAGCCTCTTCTCATAAGTCATCCTCTCCAGCCATCTACCAATGTGATATATGCCATCATGTGCCAGCAATGCCCCTCTGCCATGTACATTGGCCAAACCTGACAGTCTCTACGCAAAGAATAAATGGACACAAATCTGACATCAGGAATCATAACATTCAAAAACCAGTAGGAGACACTTCAACCTCTCTGGTCACTCAATAACAGACTTAAAGGTGGCAATTTTGCAAAGAAAAGCTTACAAAAACAGACTCCGACAGAAATGCTGAACTTGAATTAATATTCAAACTAGATACCATCAACTATATTTAAATAGAGACTGGGAATGGCTGAGCCATTACACACTTGAATCTATTTCCCTATGTTAAGTATTCTCACACCTTTTGTCAAACTGTCTCAAATGGGCTCTTGATTATCACTACATTTTTTTTTTCTCCTGTTGATAATAGCTCATCTTAATTAATTAGCCTTTTAGAGTGGGTAGGGCAACTGCCACCTTTTCATGTTCTCTGTATGTATCTAGTTAGTCCTTTAAGGCCAATTGGGCTGGGCTACAAAAGTTAGCAGGGAGGTTCGCAAACTAAGATACATAACTTCAGCTACGCTATATTCATGTAGCTGAAGTCAAAGTATCTTAGTTCGACTTACCTGGCCACTATTCTCACACTGGTAAGTCGACTCCCGTGGCTCCCCACCGACTCCGCTTACTCTTCCTGCCAAGATGGAGTACAGGCATTGATTCAGGGATCGATTTATCATGTACAGACTGAGATGCGATAAATCGATCCCAATACATCAAACACTACCCCAATCTGGCAGGTAGTATAGACATACCTAAGGTGCCACATGTACTCCTGTTCTTTTTGCAGATACAGACTAACACAGCTGTTACTCTGAAACTAATCATTTTGTTGACCTCTTCTGAACTCTTTCCAAATCCTTCTTATAGTGTGGGCCAAAACTGGGCACAGTACTCCAGATGAGGCCTCACCAATGCAGAATAGAGGGGAATGATCACTCATCTCTGAATCTGCCAACAATGCTTCTACTTATATGAAAGGAATGTGTTATAAGTGGGATTTGAACCCAGCTCTCCATAGAAAGACCAGAACAGATGATAGGTGGAAAGACAGAGTCTTAGACCACTCAACCATCCTGACATTAATCATGCTATGCAGGTTCCTTGAAAAGGAAGGGACAACTCCTCAGCTGGTGTAAATTGTTATATCTCCATTGAAGTCAACAGAGCTCTGAGAATTTACACAACCTGAGGATCTATTCAGAACACTCATGTTTGTGAATTTGAATCTCCCCTCCATTGAATATTCTGCACTAAGACCCTGATCCAGCAAACCACTTCAAGGCATGCTTAACTTTAAATGCATGTGCAGTCCCATTGAAAATTGGAAGTAAATCTCATGCTTGTGTTTTGTTGGATTGAGGATAGGGCCAACTGGTGTCAGACTTGCCACTGCCTCAGTTTCTCCCCTTTCCCAATTAAACAAACTGCTACAATTGGTGCATTTAGATTTATCTCTGCTTCTGGGATCTGGTTATTGACATAAAATAAAAGTTTATCTCAAAGCCAGTCTCCCCAGGCTGCTTTCTCCAGGCTCACCAGGCCATTACACTCCTCCTGGGCTCCTAATTCCCTCTGTGGATTCTGTCCCTGCCCTGCACTACAGGTCACTCCAGCCAATCCTCCCCTCTGGAGAGCTTCTTCCCAAGTCCTCTCTGACCCTGGGTCCCCTCTGGGACCCCTTCAGGAGACTCTCTGTGCCCTGAAATTCTTCTAGTTTTTACCCTTGGATCAGAGCATCAGGTCCAGCTCTTTCTGCTCCTCAGGCCCATTCCAGACTCTGGGTTTCTCCAGAGAGACCTCCACTGGGTCTGTACTACACACTGGTCCTCCTTGCTCTGATAGATCAGGCTCCCTCCTGTGATTCCTGGTCACCCAACCCAGCCACAGCCCCAAACTCAAACCTGTCACCTGGGATTGAATAACAGGGCGAAAGTGTGGATGAGCAGAGAGGGACAAACACTGACAAGGGCTTGCTCTGAGAAAGGATGTAGTGCCACTGTCCACATTATCAGTGCTATGGGGTATTATCAGGAGGCGCTCTCTGTCAATAAATAACTACAGAGTCATTGGAGCAGGGGACTGGACCCTGGGTCTGCTACCTCCTAGGGGATTGTACTAACCACCAGGCTAGAGAGTCACTCTGGTGCTGCTTTTCTCTCTGTCCCAATGACGTCTTTATCCAAGATAGAACAGGGAAAATTGAGGGCACCTATCTCAGAATATCCTACTGCCCAGTGGTTAGAGGCTTCACCTGGGAGGAGGTACATCCCTCTTCATATCACCAAGTCCCTTTTCCTCATCAGGCAGAGAAGAGATTTGAACCAGTGGTAGTAGAGGATTGGACTTGCAACCCCATCATATAATCTCCACCATAAACTGACCCATCCCCATGTTAATCTTTTTGGGTTGTTTGCTCTAAGGGCTGTTCCTGACCCTCCCTCCTCTAATGGAGACAAATCTTCTCTGCATTTCCAGTCTAAATTTACTCATGGGCAGTTTATCATCATTTGTTCTTATGCCAACATTCTCCTTTAGCATCAACAGCTCTTCTCCATCCCTGGTGTTTACCACCCTGATCTATTTACAGAGAGTGATCGTATCCCCTCTCAGCTGGTGTTTTGCTAGGCTACACAAGCCAAACTCGTCTTGTCTAAACTAAGGGCTAGCATTGTAATTTCCAGCTTACATATTTGCACTAGCTTGATGAGCGCTAGCACAAGTACAAATAGCTGTGTATCTGTGGGGCCAGAGACACAACTACAAACCCACCTGTGCCCTGCGGGAACGTATTCATCAGGGCTCAGCTGTGCCTTCACTGCCACTGCCCATGCTATGGTGACTACACTGCAGTTGTTACTCACACTAGCTCTCATTGAGCTACTGCGAGTGTGTGTATCCAAGCTGGGAATCACATCCCTAGCTCAGAGTGCAGGCAGTGCCTCATTCTCCTCTCCTAAAATAGCTCTCCATTGTTGCAATAGCAGGACCATCATTCCTAAGATTGTTCGATTTGTGTTGTGACTCGTTCCATATNTCTCACTATATATTCCATTCTATACATCCGATGAAGTGGGCTGTAGTCCACGAAAGGTTATGCTCAAATAGAGTGACCAGACAGCAAATGTGAAAAATCGGGACAGGGGTTGGGGGATAATAGGATCCTATATAACAAAAATACCCCAAAATCGGGACTGTCCCTATAAAATCGGGACATCTGGTCACCTTATGCTCAAATAAATTTGTTAGTCTCTAAGGCCTGGGCTACACTAGCAGCGGGGGGGAGGGTAAACTAAGATACACAACTTCAGCTACGCTATTCACATAGCTGAAGTCAAAGTAACTTAGTTCGAATTACCTGGCCATTCTCACAGCGGTGAGTTGACTCCCGCGGCTCCCCTATCGACTCCGCTTATTCCTCCCACCGAGGTGGAGTACGGGCATTGATTCAGGGATCGATTTTTCACGTCCAGATGAGATGCAATAAATTGATCCCTGATACATCAAACACTACCCACCAATCCAGCAGGTAGTATAGACATACCCTAAGGTGCCACATGTACTCATGTTCTTTTTGCAGATACAGACTAACACAGCTGTTACTCTGAAACTAATCATTTTTGTTGCCCCTTTTGGACTCTTTCCAAATCCTTCTTGTAGTGTGGGGCCCAAAACTGGTCACAGTACTCCAGATGAGGCCTCACAAATGCAGAATAGAGGAGAATGATCACATGCCTTGATCTGCTGGCAATGCTCCTACTTATATAAAAACTGTAAGTGTCAGGAGTGGGATCTGAACCCACATCTCCATAGATAAACCAGATCAGACCACCCAATTGTGGGAAAGACACAGTCTTAGACCACTCAGCCATCCTGACATTGATTTTCCTGTTCAGGTTCCTTAAAAAGGAAGGGACAAATCCTCAGCTAGTGTAAATTGTTATAGCTCCATTGAAGTCAACAGAGCTCTGAGAATTTACACAACCTGAGGATCTATTCAGAAAACTCATGGTTGGAATTCAAAACTCCCCTCCATGTAATATTTTGCACTAAGGCCCTAATCCAGCAAACCACTTCAGGACATGCTTAACTTTAAATACATATGTAGTCCCATTGAAAACTGGAAGTTAATCTCCTGCTTAGGTGTTTTGTTGGATTAGGAATAGGGCCAACTGGTGTCAGACTTGCCACCGCCTTAGTTTCTCCTCTTTCCCAATTAAATAAACTGCTACAATTAGTGCATGTAAATTATCTCTGCTTCTGGGGTCTGGTTATTGACATAAAATAAATGTTTATCTCAAAGCCAGTCTCTCTGGACTGCATTCTTAGACTCACCAGGCCATTACACTCCTCCTGGGCTCCTAATTCCTCTGCTGGTTCTGTTCCTGCCCTGCAGTACAGGTCACTCCAGCCAATCTTCCCCTCTGGCTGCTATGGAGAGCTTTCTTCTCAAGTCTTGCTGACCCTGGGTCCCCTCTGGTCCCCTTCAGGAGACTCCCTGTGCCCTGAAATTCCTTCTAGTCTTTACCCTTGGATTACAGCATCAGGTCCAGCTCTCTCTCTGCTCCTCAGGCCCACTCCAGACTCTGGGCTTCTCCAGAGAGACCTCTGCTGGGTCTGTCCTACCCACTGGTCCCTGTTGCTCTGATAGATCAGGCTCCCTCCTGTGATTCCTGGTCACCTGACCCAGCCACAGCCCCAAACTCAAACCTGTCACTGGGAAATAAACAGGGCAAAGGTGTGGATTAGCAGACAAGAGACAAAACTTGCTCTGAGAAAGGATGTAGTGCCACTGTCCACGTTATCAGTGCTATGGGGTATTATTAGTAGGGGCTTCCTGTCAATAAATAACTACAGAGTCTTTGGAGCAGGGGACTGGACCCTGGGTCTGCCATCTCCCAGAGGGATTGCACTAACCACCAGGCTAGAGAGTCACTCTGTTGCTTCTTTTCTCTCTTATCCCAATGACATCTTTATCCAAGATGGAACAGGTTAAAATGAGGGCACTCATCTCAGAATATCCTACAGCCCAGTGATTAGAGGACTCACCTGGGGAATGGCAGACCCCTCTTCATATCACCAAGTCCCTTTCCTTATCAGGCAGAGGAGGGATTTGGACCAGTGCTACTAGAGGATCAGACTTACAACCCCATCATATAATCTCTGATCATAAACTGACCCATCCCCATGTTAATCTAGTTGGGTTGTTTGCTCCAAGGCTGTTCCTGGCCTCCCTCCTCTGACAGAGACAAACCTTCTCTGCATTTCCAGTCTAAATTATCATGGCCAGTTTTCATCATTTTTTCTTATGCAAACATTCTCCTTTAGCATCAACAGCTCTTCTCCATCCCTGGTGTTTACCACCCTGATCTATTTACAGAGAGTGATCGTATCCCTTCTCAGCTGGTGTTTGCAGGCTACACAAACCAAACTCATCTTCTCTAAACTAAGAGGGCTAGCATTGTAATTTCCAGCTTACATATTTGCACTAGCTTGATGAGCGCTAGCACAAGTACAAATAGCTGTGTATCTGTGGGGCCAGAGACACAACTACAAACCCACCTGTGCCCTGCGGGAACGTACTCATCAGGGCTCAGCTGTGCCTTCACTGCCACTGCCCATGCTATGGTGACTACACTGCAGTTGTTACTCACACTAGCTCTCATTGAGCTACTGCGAGTGTGTGTATCCAAGCTGGGAATCACATCCCTAGCTCAGAGTGCAGGCAGTGCCTCATTCTCCTCTCCTAAAATAGCTCTCCATTGTTGCAATAGCAGGACCATCATTCCTAAGATTGTTCGATTTGTGTTGTGACTCGTTCCATATTTACACAGTTTTTTATCGAGCCGCATCTTGGATGCATAGTCAGATGGTGGAAATGGAGCCATCCTTTGACTGTAAGGGAGCTATACCAATTTAGACTGGTGTGATAATGCACCTGACTGTTGGTGTGATTGTAAGAGACGAAGAGGCAGAAGTGCTCTATCTTGACATTGCCCTTGCCCATCCCTCCACAGGCAGCACACGATGTCCTGAGAAGGAAAATGTCCAACCAAACTACCATGACTGAATTCCTTCTCCTGAGCTTCTCTGATGCTCAAGAGCTGCAGATTTTACACTTTGTGGTGTTTCTAGGGATTTTCCTGGCAGCCCTGAAGGGGAACCTCCTCATTATTACAACTATAGCCCTGGACCACCATCTTCACACCCCCATGTACTTCTTCTTGATGAATTTGTCCATGATAGACCTTGGATTCATCTCCATCACTGTCCCCAAGTCCATGGCCAATTCCCTATTGAACAGCAGATTGATTTCTTATTCTGGGTGCATTGACCAAGTCTTTCTCTTCATTTTCTTTGCTGCAGTTGACCTTGGTTTTCTCACCATCATGGCATATGACCACTATGTTGCCATCTGCAAACCACTACACTATGAGTCTCTGATGAACAGGAGAGCTTGTATTGAAATGGCAGCCAGTGCTTTGATCAGTGGTATTTTCTGCTCTGCACTGCACACTGGGAACATATTTGCATTAACCTTCTGTGGAGGCAACATGGTGGATCAATTCTTCTGTGAAATCCCACAGCTATTCAAGCTCACTTGCTCTGACTCATATCTCAATGAAGTTGGGGTTATTGTCTTTTTTGCATGTTTAAATATAAGCTGCTTTGTTTTAATAATTGTGTCATATGTTCAGATCTTCACCACGGTGCTGAAAATCCCCTCAGAGTGGGGCTGGCATAAAGCCATCTCCACCTGCCTCCCTCACCTCATTGTGGTCTTCTTGTTTGTTTGCACTGGGACCTTTGCCTATGTGAAGCCCCCCTCCATCTGTCTATCAGGTCTGGATATTGTAGTTGGTGTGCTCTATTCCGTGGTGCCACCGGTCATGAATCCAATCATCTACAGCTTGGGGAACAAGGAAATTAAAGGTGCTCTGAGGAAACTGACTCGGTGAACATTATTAACCAAGAATAAAATTTCCAGATTTTTCCCACGACCATGACTTCATTCTCTGTGTCTTTACAGATAGAATTATTGTCTCCACAGTAATGTGTTGTGCAATCTCTTTATGTAAAATAATGTATTCAGAGTGGTAATCATCCGAACTCAGTTAACTAAAGTGAATAGAGTTACTTTAGGCTTACACCAGTGTAAATTAGATAAGATCTATCTACCTGTCTATCTGTCTATCGCAACAAACCAAAACAAAACTATAGTTAACACAAAGTTAAGATTGTCCCCTGGAGCTGGCAGTAACTAGTGGTAATCATCTGCTTGCACACTAGCAGCATTGACTGTGTCTGCTGCTGCTGTATTGAATGGTAAAGGCAGATATTGGCACACACACAGTAGGGAAATAGGGGTTGTCTGCCATACCTGTTCTGCCTCTGCCCCTATTTCCCCCCAATCCCCTGTCATTCACTATCACGTCCCCCTTCGCAGTGCCCCATCCATCCCCTCTAAGATGCAAACTTCAGCAATTTCAAAAGAGAACATATCAGGAAGGATGCAGGCTCATGCTCACTCGTTGTGGTCGCTCAACCCCTGTGGTAAGCATCTGTCTCAAATCTGGACCTTAGCGTCCAAAACTGGGTGCTTACTATGAACTCCCCAAGCTTTTACCAGCTTGGGTCTTATCTCGCTGCCACCATCTGAAGTTTTCCAGGGTTTGGCCCCCTCTTGGGTCCCCAACCTTCCTTGGGGAACCCCTCTCTGGTCTCCCAACTTGCCCTGGAGAGACCCCCAAGACCCAGAGTCTGAGCCTTACGCAAGGGAAATACCTTCCTTCCCTCCCCTCCCTATCAGCCGTCCTCTCTGAGCAACCTGAGGGAGTTGATGTAATCTCTTTACATCATAATACCAAGAAAACCTGTCTCCTTTCTTACTAAGATGCAAACTTCAGCAATTTCAAAAGAGAACATATCAGGAAGGATGCAGGCTCATGCTCACTCGTTGTGGTCGCTCAACCCCTGTGGTAAGCATCTGTCTCAAATCTGGACCTTAGCGTCCAAAACTGGGTGCTTACTATGAACTCCCCCAAGCTTTTACCAGCTTGGGTCTTATCTCGCTGCCACCATCTGAAAGTTTTCCAGGGTTTGGCCCCCTCTTGGGTTCCCCAAACCTTTCCTTGGGGAACCCCTCTCTGTCTCCCCAACTTCCCTGGAGAGACCCCCAAGACCCAGAGTCTGAGCCTTACGGCAAGGGAAATACCTTCCTTCCCTCCCCTCCCTATCAGCCGTCCTCTCTGAGCAACCTGAGGGAGTTGATGTAATCTCTTTACATCATAATACCAAGAAAACCTGTCTCCTTTCTTA